>NC_081573.1:47535488-47627431 GCF_022355385.1 Mustela nigripes
AGGAAGGAAGCGCCCGGCAAACGGGGGCAGAGCAAGGAAGACTTACCTCCCAGCCCCTCCACCGAACGAAAGGCCGGCAGAGTTCATTCCCGCCAGGACGAAGTAGCCCCTCACCGAAGGAGACTCGCCCATGATGCACCTCATGTCCGGGGTGAAGGTCTCAGGGCAGTTCACCAACTTCAGGATCTCCAGGGTCTCCAGGTCGGGCATGCGACGCAGGAGGGAACTCAGCAGGGGCTCTGAACCGTGAGAACAAACCCAAACACAGCTTTAGGGGATTCAAAACGTTCCAACTCCTGCTTCCCGACTCCCTCGTATCACAGAGAACCTCCTGAAGGAGGCTTTCTCAGAAGAGCCAAATGGCCCGAGTCAGAAAGCCTGCCCCTCACGTAAATGCACTCTCTCTGAGGATAGCATATCCGGAAATCCAGCTTGTATACAGGTCACGTGTCTTCATTTAAGGGCTCAAAACCAGTCCCCCGACTGACCCCTGCACATCCTGCCGGGTAACGGAATTCTCCGCTGGGGACCCCCATTCCCCTTTCCGCTGCACCATGGCTGAACCGCAACGGGGGTGACAGACTAGCGTGACCCCTGCACCCTCCCTGGCCTGACTTCCCTGCTGCCCTGCAAAGCAACAGGGAGACACCAGGCTCCAAATGCGGTTCCAGGAAATGACCCAGAACTCAAGTGAGATGAACTTCCCTTGTAGACAAGAGGCCTACGGCCCGGGTTCCTCTCGCATCCAAGCAGGTAAGCGATGCAGGGCTCGGCAAAGCACGAGGAACCGAACCCGGGACCGCAAGTCGGCAGTTCCGGCTCGGGGCCCGCGGGGCAGACCCTCTCCTGACTCCGACTCTGCTCCCACCCGACTCAAGTACCCGTTGCCCCCAAATTAAATCCAACCAAAAGGGACCCGCTCCCGCCTGTCCTGCACGCAGCAGCCAACCTCCGTGACAAAAGCAGAGGTGGTGAGGAGCGGGGACGCCTTTTACCATCTTCACTGAGTCCGCGCCGCTCCAGAGGAAGCCCGGCCAAATCTGAGGACACTGTGGGGGGCGGGGGGACACCAGGCTCATCCACTGGGCAGAGGGCCACGGCCTCTTCCCTCCCCTCCTCCAGCTCCTCTCCTGGCATCTCCCCTCTGCACGAACACAGCCACCCGCTCCCAGTTCCCAGACATTCAGTCTTGATCCAAGATTTACACGCGAGGCGACGCTTCGCAAGAGTAGGAATCCTGTGAAAGGGAAATGCCATAAAACCTCAGCCTCTGAGTACATCAACTCTCACCCTCCCAACGACAGCCGTGGCGCGGGTCACATAAGCGCTGAACGGGCAGCAAAGGAGACATCCCCGGTGCTTATGCTGCAACCCCTGGCAGGGCCACCTCAGCGGGCGAGCACGTCAGGCTACTACCAACCTTGCCAGGATCAGCCTGGAACCATCTGGGATCTGAATTACACGGGTCTTCAGAAGAGCAACCCTGACGGACACGGGCGTCCTGAATTTTCAGCTCTAGATCCCGCTACTCCCCCAGGACAACTCCCGTGGCCACCAAACGGTTTCATCGGCCCCTGGGCTTCCGGCCGATCCGTCACCTGACGACACGCGGACAGACACCCTCTACCTTGTGACCCTGCGGGGCTGTCCCGGGGCTCGGCCCTCCCTCTACTTGCTCTGGTCATACTTAGCTCGCGATTGCCTGGGGTCTTTCCCCTTGACGACACACATGGCGGGTAACCTACGTTTAAGCTCTTTGGTCAGAAACAGCCTTCAGAGCAACCGGGCAGGTGCCGCGGCTCAGAGCAATGTCACCATCACGCACCGAACCGGGGCAAGTCCTCGGCGGCTTCGTTCAGGAGCCACGTGTGGCCACTTGCTAGATAGACTTCAGTGAGTGAAGTCACAGCAAACGGCCCAGGGAGCCGTTCACATCCTGAGGATGACAGGCTCTGGAAAGGATCCGGGGTAAGGACGGATCCCCTCGACCGGCGGGCAGGGAAACGGGACACAGCGCAACACGCTGACAGACTCGCGCCAGGAAAAGACCCCGGCGAGCGGCAGCGCCGGCCTGGGACTCGAGTCCTGACCACGAACCCACGGGCTGACGCGGTGCCGGGCGCAGACGGCCCAGAGCCCCGGAGTCCGCACCACAGGCTGACCGGCGGGCGGCGGATTACCTGCTTACCTGTCTGGATGCCCGTTTCTTGCTCTAACTGGTGGTAGAGCTTGTTGGAATAGTCTGCCATCTTCTGCTCGATGGTCAGGTGCCTGGCGGTGCTCAGGATGCCAGCACAGAACCTCGTGGAGCCAGCAGCCAGCCTGCAGGACACATCCAAAATGCCATCAGATGGACTCGCTCCCCCCGCGTGACGGCAGCTAGGTCAGAGACCCTCATTATGGCGTCGTCTGTCAGCTGGGAAGGGGGAGGCCACCTCCCTAGCCACCGACAGCCCACAGTCCCCTCGACGGCAGGATATTCCACATGGGCACAGAAAAAGGAACGAGAGAAAGCTTTTCTGCCACAATATGGAACAACCCTAACGAGCAAAGCAAGGGGAGGGACACTGTTTAAGGTGCACTACCAACCTGAATACAAAAGTGGAAAAAATAACAAATGAATGCCCAGGTACACATCCGAGCTGACTGATAAAGACGCACTCATATGCGCGGGGAGCATCTGGAATGATACACAAGGAACTTAACTTGCCTCCAGCGAGGGAAACTTCGAGCTAGAATCTGGAGCGGGGGGCAGATTTTCCCCTGTACACTCTCTACAATTTTCACTCTGAGTCATGTACATGTATTGCCTACTCAGAAATAAATACAACAGACGTGTTAAAGGTCATCCACTTTCTGGCAGGCAACAGCACAGAAAGGGGACATTCGGGGGAAAGTGAAACAGCCTGAAACAGAGCATGAACCTCAGTTAACCACTGTGGCACCTGCCGGATCCATGACATCCAACCGGGACCCCACTCTGCAATGCGCCTCCTGGGCCGAGGCGCACGGGCACGCCGCACGACCTTCGTGACTGTTCTGTCCCTTTACCACTGCACTCGAGTTGCGTGAGCCCCATAAAGGAAAGGAGCAGAGATGCACAGACTCTTCCGGCTCGGCTCACAGAGGAAGCTCCCGAGCCACAGGGCTGGTGTTGCTGTGGACTACAGTGGAGAGGACAAGACGGCGAGGTGCGCCATGACCCCGAAATGAAGCACTCTCTCTGAGGAGACCTGCCGTGCTGGAACCGGGCAGCTCCCTCTGAGCCGAAGAACACGGGCATAATCATCGCACAAGCGCGTCCAGGAGCCTTTCTGTGGCTCTTCTCCTGCTACTGAGTGCCAGTCAGCCTGGCTACTATTGGGCCCATATTACTCGGAGGGGAGGGGAGGGGATGAGGGGAGCCCGAGCAGTGGGTGCAACACAGCCCCACACCGTGTGTGTCTGCTCCTTACCTGCCCTGCTCCAAAAGGACAATATCCTTCCACCCCATCTTGGAGAGGTGATAGGCCACTGATGTGCCCATGATCCCGCCACCGCAGATGACCACCTGCGCCTGGGCGGGCAGGGCGACAGAATGCGCCTCGGCGGCCGACGCACTGCTCCTCCCCGACGACCGGTTCTGCCATCCTCGGCCGGGCCTTTGTCTTCGGACCGCCGACAGCAACCGAAAAAACATCCCGTCTGTCGGCAGCTCGGAGGTGTGCTCTCACTCAGCTATGGCGGAGATCCCCGACATTCACACTAGACGGAGAAAGCAACCAGATTTCATTCCACCGTACTCCGTGCTCAGGATTACTGAGAAAGGGAAAGGAGGCGACAGAGACCAGCTAGCCACGCTTTCTGCCAGTGTCTGAGGCCCTGCAGTTCCAGATGCTTCACCAGCTATAGAGACAGCAGGGGACGACCTTTATGCAACTGTCATTAGAGACACAGAAGGCAAGGGGGCGTTGGAGTGTCTGTGAGGGTGCCCACAGCAGGGGCAGCCCGTACCCAGATCAAACAAGGAGCAAAGCCAACGTGCCGGAATAACTGAAGTCATGTGCCAAATAGGACGGACGGGAACAAGGAACATTGGAAAAGAGACCTGATGGTGACCAGGAATCAGCGGGCTGCGTCTTCCGGACAGAGGCACAAGCATGTGCAAAGGCCCCAGGTGGGGGGTGGGGTGGGCAGACCTTGAGAAGTCCCAGCACAGAAAGGAGGCCAATGTGCCCACAGCGTGATCAGCGGAGTAGACCCACGACAAGGCTGGAGAGGCAGGCAGAAAGCGAGGACACACAGCCCTTGGATGCCATCGCGACAAGCTGGGATTCCACTCCAAGTGCAAAGGAAAATACAGAAGCAGGGAATGAAATAACTGGACATGCTTTTCCAAGATCAGTCCGGCTCCACGGTGGGGAGAGGACTGGAGAACGAGAGGAAAAGCAGGGCTGGGAAGCGACCGCCGTAGTCCTAGAGGGAGGGCACGGAGACTCAGAGCAGGATGGTGGCAGTGGAGTCAGAGCCGCAACTGGATTGCTCTGGACGCGAAATGACAGAACTGACGTGCCAGCAAATGGGATGTTAAAATGGGGCAAGGGGAGAACTAAGGCAGACGGCAGAGCTTCTGGGTTAAGCAACCGATGCCACTTAGCACAGTGTGAAGGGCCAGGGATGGGGACGGAGGCGGGCAGGGAGAGTGAGCGAGAGGGAGGCTGTGAAGGGGCGCAGGCGGGCCAACAGCCCACCCGAGGGGTTACACGCAAGATGTCTGGCGGGCATCCACGGGGAAAGGACCAGCAGTGGTCAGACATCCAGGCCTGAAGCCAAGGACCAGCGCAGGTATCTGGAGACCCAGCATGCTGAGGAACAAGCAGGACCCTGAGGCTCCCCAGCACGCAGAGCTTGGGAAGAGGAAGAAGTACCGGACAGAGGACAGAGCGCTGGGGAGACGGACAGCATCCAGACAAACAGACGAGGTTCAAGAGACAGAGAAGGAGCCGTGGCGAGGCAGAAAGAGGCCTGGGCTGTAGTGTCACAGAAGCCAAGAGAGGAAAGGGGCTTTAAGAAGCGGGTCCCGGGACGCCTGGGTGGTTCAGTTGGTTGGACGACTGCCTTCGGCTCAGGTCATGATCCTGGAGTCCTGGGATCGGGTCCCGCATCGGGCTCCCAGCTCCATGTGCAGTCTGCTTCTCCCTCTGACCTTCTCTTTGCTCATGCTCTCTCTCTCTCTCTCTCAAGTAAATAAATAAAATCTTTAAAAAAAAAAAAAAAAGTGGTTCCCTATGGATGGTGCCTGAGGGACCCTGCAGCACGATGGACAAGGGTCTGCTGGGACAGCAGAGGTCCTTGGTGTCCCCAAAAAGAGCATTCCCAGGGGAGTGCTCGGGATGAAACCGGGGCCACAGCAAGCTCCCGAGCGAGCGAGGAGATGAGGGAGTGAGGACTGTTCCTTCACTTTCTGTTCTGAAGGGAGCAGAGCAAGGCTCTTGGTCTCTAAAGGCACGGGCCCTGAACCTGTTTCACTGCTGGCGGGAAGGGCCGGGAAAAGGGAAAGAGGTGGATCTGGAAGGAGAGCTGGTGACAAAGAATGAGGTCCTGGAAGAGGAGAGAGAGGACCCAAAGCTGTGGTGAGGGACGGTGTGCGCCGTGTCTGCACAGGCCGCGGGCTGGAGGGAGACTCAGGGACCGGCAGGCCTCCTCCCAGATGCAGGGGTGGGTGGGGGAGTCCAGCTTGGCTTATCCTGCACCCTCGGTGTCACAGGCTGGGACCAGCATCATCAGACAGAGAAGCAGAAGGGTATGGGATCGGGTCACCAGGGAGAAGTACTCTCCCAGCAAAGCAGAGGCCTGTTCAAGGTTCAGGAAACTGCAGACACACCTGCCGGGAGACGGCAGGGGGACCAGCGGGGCTCCCGCGTTTGGGGGGGGAGGGGACTTCCGAGGAGAGCCCCGGCAGAGAGCATGCCCAGCAGCATGCGGGGCCCCAAAATCCCAACTCGTCCAAGGCCAAGGTGTGGCGCCTATCCACCACAAACATCTCCAAACAGAGACTGAGCAAGGCCTACACCGCATCCCAAGTCAAATCCTACCCAACCAGGGCCGATCACTCGGCTGCCTCGCAGTAGTCACCAGGCCTCCTCGCACCCTTGGTCCCTGCCCAAGGGTCTCAAGAGAGAAGCTTCTTCCTGCAACCTCGTGGCCACAGCACCAACTTCTGTGCTTCCCTCCCTCCCCACCGCCCTGCACCCTCCCCTCCAGATCTCTCCACTGTGCCCTCCAGAGGATCCTTTCCAAAGTTAAGCCCTGGCCCTTCGCCCAGTACCTCTCCCCTGGGTGTCCACAGAGCCACAGCTCCTCTGAGGGAGCGGCCACCCCTTCCTGGCCAGCCGCGTTCTACTGAGCTCGCCTCCAGGGGGCGGCGGGGAGCATCCTCCTCCCCTTCCCCCTCCCTTCGGAAGGATTACAGCTTGGTCACACTGGAACAGACCCAGTTCCTCCATGGCTCAGGCCAGTGGCTACCCCCTGCCTAACCGGGGGGGCATCACGGGTTCAGCCACAGGCAGATGTCTGTGTATGTTCTGCCTCTGAACCCGCAGCACTGATCCTCTCCAGACCTCAGACCCCCCACCTTCCTTCCTTCAAAGCAGATAACCCCACTCATCTCCTCCCCTGAAACTCCACCGACAATCCCACTGGCATCTGCAACCATCTCTCCTTCCCTCAGAGAGTCCAAAGTTCAAGGCCGCAAGAGGCCCCTCCCCCTCTCTCCCTCTGCCCCTTTGCCAACTCATAGGCACTAGTGCACTTGCGTGCAGTCTCTCTCTCAAATAAATGAATAAAATTTAAAACAACGATTTCCCACCATACGAAATAAGCAGTCCCATGTGAAGCTCTGCTCTGCACCCGAGTGCCGCCGCCAGACTGTGTCCTTCTTCCCCTACCCGTAACTTGGTGATTGTATGGTTGGTCGGTGGTCAAGCCAGAGGTTCCTCTTTTTTTTTTTTTTTTTTGAAGATTTTATTTATCTATTTATCAGAGACAGAGAGCGTACACAGGCAGGGGGAGTGGTAGGCAGGGCAGGCAGAGGAAGAAGTAGGCTCTCCACCTTGCAAAGGTCCCAATGCAGGACTGGGTCCCAGGACCCTGGGATCATGACCTGACCTGAGCCAAAGGCAGCCACTTAACTGACTGAGCCACCCAGGCGTCCTGAGCCAGAAGTGACTCTTAATGCGAACTCACAACCTGTCTTTTCACTTGACGAATACCTTCAGGAAAGGGCTTCCTGTATGATCTGTCCCTTTTTCCCCCATTTCCTGTCTGCCCCGAACCAAAGCAGTTTGGCTTCTGTGCACCCCCTCCCCCAACAGCCAGGAATGCTGCTCTCACCGAGAAGGCTCATGTTGCCAACTTCTGGGAACACTGGCCCCCTCCTCATAAGGTCCTCTTCAAGCACCGCATGTCGCCCACCACTCCTTCTACTCACACCCTCTTTCCTGGTTTAATCCTGACTCCTACTACCCTGGCCACGTCTTTGCTGGCTGCTCTCCCTTGTCCATCTTTCCGAGTCCATGTCCCTCATGGGGCTCTGGGACCAGTTACTCCCCTCGGTCCCCTACTCTCCGGGGGATTTCACTACCTACCGTGACCGAGGGCCCAATCCACAGCGGCCCCAACATTTGCGTCTGCACCTCCAAGGGAACAACAGCAAGTCCGCTGGGGCTCCCAGAGGTCAAAATGGACACATCCAACATGGAAACCCATCCTCCACAATCGCCAAATCTTCTCCATTTCTGTGTCCCCAGTGTGACTCCATATATGAGAACCCTGGGTGTTACCCTGGGCTCCTCCTCTCTTGGCTCCTCTATGCAGCCAACCTGCAAGGACCAAGGATTCCACAGGCTTCATTTCCCTCAGGTGGACCGACTTCTCCCCCCCCCACCCCCCCCCCCCCCCCCCGCTGCTGCAGCTACCTGAGTACAGGCGGCTACCCTTGCTCAGATTACCGAAGAAGCTTCCTGAAAGGGTTTCCACAGCCCGTTCTCCCCACACCCCACAATCCTGACACAGGACTCTAAGCCAGTCTTCTCAAATGAAAAATCTTGTTTCACGCCCCTGCTTAAAACTCTTCAGTGTCTTTCTGATGCCCTCAGGAAAAGGCAATCTCCTTCGCAGAAGTGCAAGACCCTTCACTCTCTGGCTCATTTCTTATCTCTGCTCTCTCTGGAGCCAGGCTGAACCTTTCTGTAACTAATTCCTCAAACAGGATAGGATTCTGAAACCCCCCGGGATCCGGGCACACTGTTCCTCTAACCAAACAGTATAGCTCCCGCCACTCTCCACCCACTCCCCAAACAAGGGTAACGCCAAGGCTCTCAGCCTGAAATCTTATTAGACCCCTCCCCCAGCACTGGGTCAGGTGGCCCTCCTATGTTCTCCCATCGCACCCTGGGCTTCTCCCAGCACAGAGCTTCCCGGACCATGTTGGTCAATCAGGGAAACAGCACAACAGCCCAGCTGAGAATGTAGGCTTTACAGAGAGACAGACAGCTGGCGGTTTGAAAGCCTCCACCCACCTCTCATTAGCTCTAGGACTTGCAGCAAGTTATTCCATCCCCATGCTTTGGGCTCCTCATCCACGAGGTAAGCTAGGACGCCCTGCCTCACACAGCTGCTACAAACACCCAATCAGAATAGAAGGAAAAACATGGCCACTGGACCTAAGAAGCACTTGGTAAAGATACTTTTTAGTATCATATAACCATGGAGATCTCTGGGAACTGGGACCAATGATATAACTTGATCATACTTCTCCCAGCATTCAGGATAGGCACCTAGGAAATGTAAGTTGCTAAATGGATAAGAAGAGAGAACACACGGGGGTGGGGAGGGAGGAGTTCAATGAGGACTCAGAGATCTCAAGGCTAGGCTCTCAGACTTCAGGGGATATCTAAATCACGTGAAAGAATTTTTAAAAAGAAAATGGGAATATTTTCAAAGGCAGTTACAATCTACCAGATGCTGCGTTAGGTGTACAACTGACTTAAAACTGACTTAAAACTCACAAACCTATAAGGCACTAAAATTTCTTTTCTACTGCTTGGGGAACCTGAGGCACAGGGAAGGAACTCGACCAAGCTTCTCTAATGCCAATAGTGGCAGAGCCAGGAGTAAGACCCTGTCGGGATGGCACCACAGAGTCTACCCTAGAATCTTTACTCCCTGCTACCCATCAAACAACCTCAGACGAGTACAGAAGCGGTAGCTGTGAGGCCAGAACCACAAGACACATCCCTTGGTGGGATAAAAGGAATTGCAAATGCCACAGAAGACACATATTAACAGATGAGGTTTAAGATGAAATAAACAATGTTAGAAACCTAGACTGTTCCAGGAAAAAAAAAAACAAACAAACAGCCTAGGGTGATGAGAACCAAGTAGATTTGTGACCTTGTGTGCATCATGACCTTGAAAGAATCAGTGAGTGGTGGAGGCAAACAAGAACCAAAAAAGATTTAAAGTGGATCCAAACAAAGAAAGGCAGGTGCCAGAGTATCCAAGTAGGTTTGGCAGCAAAACCAAGGCCAAGCTTGACGGCAGAGAAGGGAAAGTCACTAGACAAGAAACCGAAGGTATCAAAAACAAAGAAAGAAAAGCGATAACCGGATTTAAAATATGTGTGTGTGTAAAAATACATATCTTAAGCTTTATTTAAGTACTCTCCACACCCCATTCGGGACTCACATGCTCTTCCGACTAAACAAGTCACGCGCCCAAAAGAAATTATATTTTTAAAAAACTAAGACGACCCTACAATGCCTTCCGCTAAGAAGAAAAATTATCTGCCGAGCAAACTCAATATCGGGACTAGGTATGCCCACATCTGCTTACACCAACACGACCAAGAGGGCAGCTCCAAGTCCCTCTGAGTCGTTCCTCTGTACGGTCACAGCGTGTGTACAAACGGGCCGCTGGGGACAACGAAGACTGGTGAGGGGAGAGCGGTTAAGATGTCCCTCACCTGCCTCAACCCTAGAGCCCCCCCCCCAGGACTTTTCTCTCCCAGGCTCCCCCTCTGGAGAGTCGGACCCTGCCCGTCCTGGGTGTGTAATTCTCAACAAGTGCCACTGCCGCTTCCAGTGGTGGATGAGAGAAGAATTAGGCACCAACAAGTCAGCTGCAAAAGACTGTGAGCAGGGGACAACGGTCGAAAAGGACTGCTGCCACAAGCAACTCCACAGTCTCACTTTTATTAGATAGAAAACAATAGCCAACAGAAGGATTGATGAAGGTCAAACGTTAATCCCGTCTTGCAAACAAGCAAGAACGAGGATAAAGTTTATAGTTAACTAAGCACATTCAAAGGACTCATCTAACTAACAACGAGCCCTGCTGGGAAGAGAAAGGAGCGATAACGAAAAAGGGAAGCAGGCGGTTTTTCTTCCACCCTGAGCTGACCGGGCGTTCCCGGGTGCTCCGCTTCGGTGAAGCAGGCGGCGTTCGGCCCTGGGCGGGCCAGGCATCCCCATCTGCCCGGCTTCGACGAAGGGACGACATTCCGCCCTGAGCGAGCCGGGCATCCCCAGCTGCCCAGTTTCCCGGTCGTACATCGTCCTTCTCCCCAAACACCTGTTGTCAGTATCAGGATTTTTTAAAGCCATATCTAAATGTGCTTGGCAACTAGTAAAATCCTCCAGGGGTTACAGTTTAAGTAACAAATTGTTCCGAGGGGCAGCAGCATGCCACCAGGTGATCAGACAAGTTTAAGAAATCAATACGAACCGCCAGCGCCGGCCAGGTGTGCCGGCCAGGTGTGCCCTGGGGCGCGGCTCCCCACCCCCTTTCCTCCGCAGCCCCGTACGTCACGCTCACACACACCGGCAAAGGACACCTGAAGACGCCCGCACCCCATCATTGTCCTTCACATCGGTGCCGAGTGCTCACGCATCACGAAGACGGCCCACTGCCCCGGGCCTACACTGTCCCCGCTAATTTGGCTGCCGCACTCTGCAGCAGTCCTGCAAGTTAGTGAGGCGCAGGCGGACCGCAGCGCGTCTCCAGGCGGGAAAGCAACTGCGCCCGCAGCGGACGAAGACCTGCGAGCCCGGCCTCCTCCGCCCTAGGGGCTTGCAAGCCCGAGGCCGGGAGCGCGAAGCGCGGTCACCGCCGGCGCTCTGGACGTCGGGCTGAGGCGGCGGACGCCCCCTGAGGGGCCGCGGCGCAGGCCCCGGGGCAGCCGGGCACTAGTCTCCGAAACCCGGACCACCTCGGCCGGACGGAGCACAGCCGCGGACAGGCTGGGAGAGATGAGGCGAATCCCTCTCGACCCCGGCCGCCAGAGGCCTGAGGCCACCCGGCGCAAGCGACACGAAACGCGGAGCGGCCGGGACCAGCCCCGAGGGAGACCAGAGCGGAAAGGGGGGCGCTGAGACACGCTGAGAGGAGGCCAGAGCGGCCCCACAGCGGTTCCTTACCTCACGGGCCTCCGAGCGCTCCGCGGTCAGCACCACCCCGGCGGCAGCCGGGCAGCAGCCACAACAGTTGCGAGGGGTCCCGGCACCAGAACGCTGGGAGCCGGGAAAGGAAAGAGGCGGGGCAGAGGGAGTAAAAAGTTCCGGGGAACGCCGGGGACCGCGACCTTCCGCGCTTTACGGCCCCCACAAGGGTACGCCGGAGCGAGATCGCTCCCGCGCACGCGCGCGCCGTGACGTCCCCGTGGCGGCCCCTCCCCTGCCACGTGTGGCTTGTTTGGGTCTCGCGAGGCCCCGCCCCGGGACTCTGGGCGTCAGCTGCAGTGGTCCTGATGTTCTTGAACTCCGGCTGCCCAGCGGGTTGACCTCTGCAGGTGGACCCGGGAGGTCCGCGGTGGGGCGCTCGCCTGCGGTGCTCTGGGGAGCGCGGAGCTTCGTTTTGCCCTCCAGGCGCGTTCCCACTTCTGTCCCCGGGTGGGTCGAGGCTCAAAGCCGCTCTGGACCCGCAGGCTCTCGGCTCTTCCCGGGCGAGGCGGGATTTATAGAGGCCCTGAGCTCTGGCACCCTGCACCTTCCTGGCCTGTCTGCGACGAGGGAAATGGACTCTCTCGGTCCATCTTCTGACAAGGCCCCTGTCCAGCCCCTCCTCACTGTCAGCGGCCCCGTTTTCTTTCCCTGGTGGAACTCATCGCCAGGTGCAGTGTGTGGTGGTCGACTGCCTTTCCCGCCAGGTGCAAGCCTGCCGTCTCCCGACAGAACCTCAGTCCGAGGCACGGCTATGTCCTCAGCACTCGCAGCCCTTCCTGGCACCTCGTCCAGTCACTAGTTCTCTGATTGGAGAGCGTTCTGGGGGTGCAGCGGCCCCTCCAGGTTGCGCCACACTATTTCCTGTTCATTAAATTCGGGCTCCCCCTCACCCCCACTGAGCCCATCTTGTTTCCTTATGGTTTCTTTGGGCCAGGCACCCTGCTGGGCGAAGGGATTCCGCAGTGCACAAGAAAGAGAGGGCTTCTTCCGTTAGGGAGGGGTAAGAAAGGTCCCGGGATCCCTGTGGTACCACACCAGCCCATGAGCTGCATACTTTCTAGCCCAGACTCGCGGGTTAACTCACTCGATACAGTGCAGATGAGTTCTGGCTGCCTGAGGACAGAAGGTCCGCCCTGGCTAGTCTGACCCATGACAGTTTAAGACGTCCTGGCTCCTGTGCTAGAGAAATACTTTTGAATATTTTGGCTAATGACCCAGAGCCTGGTGTCACCTGACCGCCCCAAAAGAAGCAGAGAGAAACTAACTCATCTGAGGTGTATTCCTGGGTAAGTCTTTCCCGATCTCCAGACATGGTGATGTGGGGAGAAAACCTTTGCTAGCTTTCCTGATGAGCAGAACAACCAGCATTTCTGATTCCATGAAGGCGGTAGGAACATCGTTCCCTGTACTTCTATCAAGCCAGATTTTAGTTAAGATGTTCTTTTCATGCTGCTAGGTTTGTAAATGAATAAACAAACACGTTCCTTACTCTGGCTGTGTTTACTTGTGAAACACTCTTCATCTCTAGTTATTGGTGTATGTATTTGCCATCACAAAGGCTGAACAGGGTACATAAGACCATCTGCATCTGTGTCACCAGAGTGCGAAACAGACTCGGGACTCCGAGGTCCAGCAGACACAGGATTACATCACCCTCCACATGGTGGTGGCATGGCTGGAAACTGAAAGCCTCCCTCTCTCCTTCTGAAGGTCA
This sequence comes from Mustela nigripes, assembly GCF_022355385.1. Taxonomy (NCBI): domain Eukaryota; kingdom Metazoa; phylum Chordata; class Mammalia; order Carnivora; family Mustelidae; genus Mustela; species Mustela nigripes. The sequence goes on from NC_081573.1 coordinate 47,548,683, forward strand.
CAAAGACTCACACCTAAGTCTCTAACACACGGAACTGTGAACTAGTCAGTGAGTGCTAAGCATGGACTAGACGCCAGCGGTGGTGCCTGAGAGTCATCTGGGGCACCTAAAGCAATCCCCTCCAAGTGAATCAGAACCAACAGGGCTGGAAATCTGCTCAGGACTTCTGAGACCCTTCCAGGAGCTGCTCTTGTGCCTAGAAACCAATGGATGCCAACTGTTTAAGAGACTGCAAGGCACATGGGTTAGGGAGAACTTTCGCTGGTCCCTGAGCAGGACAAGGGGTATCTTATACATCATCCCATGTAACCTTTATAACAATCTCGGGAGGGGAGGTTTGAGTGGATGCTGGAGGCTCAGAAGGAACATGACGTTGCCCAGATCACACAGCTTGGGGGAAGGGCTGGAGCTGAACCAGAAAGGTCCGTGCACTGTAGCACAGGGCAGGTGGCCGGGAGGCTGTGTGAGGCCCACTGACCCGCAGCCTAAATCGGCTGCCCAGCCAAACCGCAGTCACCTGCAGGCCCTCAAGCTCAAGAGGAAACGCTTGTGGAAGGCACCGGCTGTTGGTGCCTTCTCTCTCGTCTCGTCTGACACCTTGTGCAGCTCAGGTGTGTGTGGGGGGGGTTTCTCTGACGGCGTGGCCATGTAGGAGTGACGCCAGCAGGGCCTCATCCCCTTGAGGAATTCTCCACTCGCTGCCAGCATGGAGTCACTGGTATCTATTCTGCTCATCCAAGCCATGTTCCAGCAACTCCATGCGGGAATCCCACAGACTGATATGCCAGCAACAACCTCCTCATCCTGTCTTCTAAATCTCCTTTTATTTCAGGTCCATGAATGGTCTACCGAGCCCCACACCGGGTAGGCACCTGTCCCCCTCCCCCGACTTCTCCCTGGACCTCTGCCTCATCGCCCAGCTCCACCGAGACTGGGTCCCCAGATCTCGTCTCTTCTGGCCTCCCATTCCCCACCCCCGCCGCTGGAGTTCTGAGCGTTGGCAAGCTTGCTGCAATGATCATCCCTAAAATGATGTCCCTGCTTCTGGTGTCCCTTCATCCTCACTCTGCAGGACTGTCCTTCCCAAGCACGTGAGATCATTTTACTCCCTGGTGTAACTTAACAGCTCCTTGGGACTCCCCGTTGCTGGGGAGACTGTGCTCAGACTCCTTAGTGTGGCAGAGCTCTGTCTCCATAGGTGGGACTGGCAGAGCTGCCCCAGGCAGCTTTGGGGCCAACTGTGTGTGACTCAGGGGCCCGGATCCTGGCCCGTTTGCCCCTGTGTGCGACTGATCCTATCCCCCACCCTCCTCTCAAGTCACACTCCAGCAAGCCCATATTTTGCTCACTAAGGTGCCCTTCCTGGCACCTGTCCTTCTGTCCTTGGGGAAGAGTTCTGAATTGAGAATCAAATGATGCCCCCCAGGCCCCTCATGTCAGCCTGGCAGACCCCTCCAGAATTCCAAAACCTTCTCCCACCATCACCACGATGGTGGTGCAGTCTTTCCTGCCCAGGACAACTGGCCCCCCTTTGGCGTGTCACCTCTACTCTTTCCACCTCTGTCTTTCCTGGTAGTTTCCCCTCCGCCTTCTGTCACTCTCTCAAACAAGGACTGGTTTCTCTTGAACCCCCAGCATCTAGTATCGTGCCTGGCAGCTAACACATGATTGAGCAAATGGGGCAACGTTTCGAGCAAAAACTCCTTTTGCCAATCTGTAAAATGGGATAATGTCCTGGCCTCAGGGAGCAGAGGGCATTTGGTTACTGCAGCTGCCCCTCAATCCGACCAGTAGGTGGCGCTGTGACACACGAATTGAGGTTTCCCTGGGGCCTCCCAGGCCAGCTAATGGAGTGCAGGTCCTCAGGGTGAACTAGAAACCCAAATCAGATCAATCAAATCTCCCCCTGAGAGGGGATACCCCATGTGGCCCTCGTGACTCAGGAGGGGCTGAGGAGAGGCTCCTTTGTGCAGCTTTGAAAAGAGAGATGTGCCCTTTCTGTCCTGCTGTCCTCCCCTGGAGGGGTCTGTGGAGTTAGGGAGCCTCAGACACTTGGCTCTGGGGGATGAGTCAGACGATGCCCTGGGGTGAAAGGGCCGTTGTCCTGTTTGGTTAAAAACATGACTTTGGAGCTGACCTGGCTTGGGTCCAAATGCCCGCACTGCCTCCCCCTTGGTGTGTGACCCTGGGACGTTACCTTCCCAGAGCCTCCTCTCTAGTCATCACCAGTACAGACTATAGAGAAGTGGTCGGAGGGGTGGGAGGTGGCATATAGCAAGTGCGTCTCTATAGAGAGATTTATCTGAAGGATTTGGCGGCTGGCAAGTCTGAAATAGCAGGACAGACAGGCAGGGTGGAGACCCCAGGAATCATTGATGTCGAGGTCTTGAGTTTGAGGGGAGTCTGGGGACAGAATTCCTTTTTCCTCTGGAGATCTTAGTCCTTTTCTTAAGGTCTTGAAGTGAGTGCATGCCCCCCCCAACGTTGAGGAGGTGACCTGCTTTAATCAGTCTATGGGTTTCAGTGTTAATCAGATCTAGAGAACACTTGTCCAAGAATATCCAGACTAGTGCTTGACCAAACATCTGGGCACCCTGGCCTAGCCAAGTTGACACGTGAAGCTATCGTAGCCTCTGTCTACTTGCTTGGAAAGTTGGCCATGACACCTTCCTTCCTTCCTTTTTTTTTTTTTTTTTTTTTTGGCAAGACTCAAATAATGTTGATAAAATACTTCCTCAGAGCACAATTTTGAGAGCACGACAGTTGGTTATTTTTTACTCTTGCAAGGTAAGCTGCATGGCCAGGCACCTTAATGGGTGGGAGACTGTGGGGGATGAGTGACACTCAGTGACCACAAGGGAAACAGAGTCATGAAGCTCCCGGAGCAAAGGACCTGTGAGGCAGAGGCTTATGAAAAAGCTGGGCTCCGGTCTCCAAGTGCCAATGGGGCTAATGCCTTTGAACTGATCTTATCATGACCAACCAGTTTATTAAGGACCTGTACTAGATGTACATTTATTCCAGGATGTGGCTGGCAGTACAGTAAAATTGTTCAAGCTCCGTGAGGTACTTTTTTTTTTTTTTAAAGACTTCTTTTCTCTTTTCCTTCCTCCTTCCCACCCACTCTCCCTTCCTTCCTTTCTTGTTTTAAAGAGAAAGAGCATGAACCAGAGGGGCAGAGAGAGAGGAAGCGAGCATCTCTAGCAGACTCCCTGTTGAATGTGGAGCCTGATGCAGGGCTCAACTCATGACCTCAAGACCATGACCTGAGCCAAAATTAAGAGTTGTATCCCAACAGACTGAATCACCCAGGTGCCCTGCCTCCCAGTTTTTTAAACATTTTCTCCTCTTTTCTGGATGAAATCAATACTATTTACATTCTTTGACTTCATAAAAAATACAACTGAGCCGTGTCACGTGCTATGACTTCATTCCCCTCCTCTGTTTTATTATTCAAGATTTCAAAGGTGCTGCCAAGTTGGAAGAATTTTGCAGTGAACCCCCCAATACCAAATGCTAGAACCTCCCATTTTACTGAACATCCTTCGTCACCTCTTTATTCGTCTGGCCATCCCTACATCCATTCATTCATCTGTCTTGGTTTTGGTACGTTTCAAAGTAAATGGAGACATAGCTCTTCACCTTACACGTTTTTCTTGTGTTATCTCTGTCTGCTTCTGGCGTCTATGTAATGCCGGACTCACAAAAGGAGTTGGTGTTTCCTATCGTTTGTTCATTTTTTAAACAGCTTCGTGGGGATCTATTTTACATGCCAGGAGTTTCATCCATCATATATGTACTGTGGGATGATTTTCAGCCAATTTATACATTTGTGCAACTATCACCCCAATCCGGGTTCAGAACGTCCTTATCACCTGAAACCTTCTCTCATGGATGTTTCTAGTCAGTCAGGCCCCAGCCCCATCCCAGACAAGCACTGATGGGTCTGCCTTCTGCCTCTAGAGATTTGCCTTTGTCGACATTTCCTACCAATGAAATCACACAATGTACGGTGTTTTGTGTGACTTCCCTCGTTTTGCTGAAGGCATTTGAAGTTCATCCGTGTTTTAGCACGAATCACAAATTTGTTCCATGACTGTCAGTGACAACTCAATAAAGGAACAGAAGTTCAGTCCCTTTTAAGGCTGAATCGTATTTTATTTTATGGCCATATACAGTTTATCCGTTCAAGATTCAAGGGACACGTGGGTTGTTTCCAGTTTGGGGCTGTTATGAATGGTGCTGTGCTCACTTGTGACCAAGTCTTTGTATGGACGTGCATGTCTGTCTCTCCCAGACAGATAACTAGGAGTAAAATTTCTGGGGCTCATATAAATATATCTTTCACTCGTTGAGTCTGCCCAACTCTTTCCCAAAGTGTACTTTTTTAAAAAAAGTTGCCAACAGCGGTATATACAGATTCCAATGTTCCTACCTATCATGGACACCTAGAAGCGCCTGTGTCTTGGCTCCCCAGTTGATGCGGGCTGGCAAGTCTGGAATCACTGGCACCCCCCCACCCACCCATGCACATTTCTGAGGTCAGCCAGATTTGGGTGAGTTTTCACTGAAATTGGGCATCCTCCTTCTCTGACCAATCCTTTCTCAGGCTCCTCCTCACTCTACAGCAGCCGGGGTCTTCTGCGGAAGGAGAACTGGGTGGGTTTTAATCTTGGAGGTTCAGCACTGGGTGTTTCAGGCTTTGAAACACCTTTGTGTTTCCTCTTCAGAGCGCTCAAGTCACTGTGTTCTGTATTTTGTCCGAAGTGTATAACTGTCATTTGCTGGAACATCCGTTTGTGAGGAATCTTCTCCTCCATTAGAAAAGCTCGGCTTTCATGTCATTAACCAGAGTTCAATGTTTATTTAAAGGTGGCTTGTTAGGGGCGGATGGGGGTACATTTACTCACAATGAAAACATTATATTTACCATTTCTTTTTTTATACAATTCTTGGGGACATAATGTATGTGTTCTTTTATTGTTAAAGCAATGTTTTTTAAGTTTCTCTGTTTAAAAAATGAAAACTGTGGGCGCCTGGGTGGCTCAGTGGGTTAAGCCGCTGCCTTCGGCTCAGGTCATGATCTCAGGGTCCTGGGATCGAGTCCCACATCCGGCTCTCTGATCAGCGGGGAGCCTGCTTCCTTCTCTCTCTGCCTACCTCTCTGCCTACTTGTGATCTCTCTCTGTCAAATAAATAAATAAATAAAATCTTTTAAAAAAAAATGAAAACTGCTTTTCTTCCTCGTGGGGTTTGGGCTGAAGCTCTAATGGCTGCCTAAGATCAGGGCGTTAAGCCACTCGGTTTTATCTGCGGAAGGATCAGCTAGAACAGCTCCGGGCTGTGGGTTTCCTGTTTCACACCTGACACTGGTCCTGACTCAGAATCTTCTATTCCCTTTAAAGGTAATTTTATGTGTCCCTGATGCTCCTCTGAGCACTTTGAGACACTTGGACAGTTATGTCCATAGTGTGTCATTGAGCAAAATCTGTTTCATCTTCCCTTTGAGGACAGCTGCTCTCACCAGACAAGCTGATGCCCCACATTGAGAAACTCCTCCATCAGAGTTAGGGCGGCTCTTTCTTTCATTGTTTCCTAAGTCTCTTTCCATGCACAGCTAAGTGACTAGACCTAACCTTTTCAGAAAGACTCAAAAATACGGCCGTGATATTCTCCCTGCCCACACTCCACACACTCACGCAGTGCCTGAGGCCCGTGGAGGTCTGCCTGTTGGCCTCGAGAGGACGTTGTTATGGAATAACCATGGCTTCCCTCATTTTTGATATGAATCTGGTGCTGACCAGATTGCCAGATAACCCTAACTCCAACCCTAACCCACCCTCACTCTATCTTTTCCTCTCTAGCAGGGACATTCATAAGCCCTGGAGGCAGAGTGTTATTTTTGTTTGTTTTCCAGTTCCCTGCAAGGGGCAGAGCTTTTGGGCAAAAGGGCACTGGTGGGTGACTGGGAGTTGGGAGAACCTGGGCCACTACTGTCCGGAGGCAGGTCTTTGCCTGTCCCCATTCAGTTTCCTCAAGTGCAAAATGATGGGGCCAAACCCACCCGTGCCCCACAGCTATGTAATTTTTTTTTTAATGTAACTGTCGGGGCGTCTGGGTGGCTCAGTGGGTTAAAACCTCTGCCTTCAGCTCGGGTCATGATCTCAGGGTCCTGGGATTGAGCCCCGCGTCAGGATCTCTGCTCAAAGGGGAGCCTGCTTCCCTTCCTCTCTCTCTGCCTGCCTCTCTGCCTACTTGTGATCTCTCTCTGTTAAATAAATAAATAAAATCTTTTTTTTAAAAAATGCAGTTGTTTTTGGTAGCTGTTTCTTCTGGAAGACTTGGTTTGAATTTCTGTAGGGCCAACAGAAGGCAGGCTGTAGCAGAGACATGGTCAGAAAACTGAGCTGTGACCAGCGGCCACGGTCACATGCGGGATGTCTGGTAGAAATGAGTGAAGAGTGTCAGGAAGGGGGGTTCGAGGACTTGTCGTGAAGCTGTTTCCTTATTTAGGGGGAAGGGGTGGATGGAGATTAAGAGGTTGCTAAAGCCCTCCCCAACTTCCCCAACACCATGGATGCCCCCATTTGGGTTCTGGGGATGGGGCCACTGCTCATGTGAAACCCTGAGTTACGGGACCTGGGAGAGAGGGGGTGGTGGGTAGTTGAGGCACCTCAGAAACGGCCAGCTCAGTCCTAGACATGACTGCTGTCCAGGGGATGGGGACCCAAGGAGCAAACATGCGAAGGCGAGGAGGCTCGGACTCCTCGCTGGAACACTGCCTGGCGAGATGCCCCATTTTCAGAAGCCCAGGGGGGATCAGGCATGGGCCAGCTTCTCACCAGGAAGCTACTCCCAGCCATTATGTCGCCTGACCACCAAAGCGCTACTTACCCAGAAAGGAGACGGTAGGTGCAAGGGAAGGCCACGGGTTCTGGAATCGGGCAGATGTGGGCTCTCATCCTGTTTTGGCTTCGGCTGGCTGTGACTGGCTGTGACTCAGTTTCTTCACCTATAAATTGTGATAAAAGTATTTATGTGGCACTGTACCTGGTTTAAATTTTGATTAATAAATTTATTAATGTTATTAAAATTTATTAAAATGCAGATTTAATTTTTAAAACAATACAGGTCATCCAAAAATTTAAACGCTCCAAAAAATATACATTAACAAGTCAGCCTCCACCCTTGTTTCCCTTCCAAAATAATTAGTTACCTGCTGTATCACAGGGTAAATGTTACTAGTGTTAACTAGTGTTAACTAGTTAAAAGTTACTAGTGTTAACTAGTGTTAATTTATCAGGGACCTGTGTCAGGGTGGTGCCTTATAACATATCCCTACATTCACCCCTATTCGGGAGATAGCGTTACCCCCATTTTGGGGAACAGGAAGCTGGCTCAGAGGGGCAGAACATTTTGCCTGGCAATACATGACCTCTAAGGAGAGAGTCCAGATTTAAAAAAAAAAAAAAAACCCAGGTGGTTTCATGTCTGTACAACATCTAGAACAATCGACTCCTCCTACCACATGCTGGAGGCTATTCCCCCAGGAGCTGGGCAGACAAGCTCCCTGGGAGGGAACAAGAGGAGGGTATGTTTATATCCAGACGGACCTCAGACAACACTAGTAAAAATAACAGCAGCAGGGATCAGGCTAAGTTTGCTAAGTTCTTTACACAGATCGTTCTAGACTCATAACTACTCTTGGGGGAGTAGCTGTGGTTCCCATTTTGTAGAAGATGAAATTCAGCCTCAAAGAGTTTAAAGATTTGGTTAACTTCTTACCGTTTAGAAAAGAAGTCACAGAGACAGAATTCAAATCTAGGCAGCGTCAAGGAAGAGCCTAAGCTCTTCCACACCTCTACCCTGGCTCTCCAGAGAGGTGGCTAAGAGAAGGTGACGGGTCCGAGGGTCGAAGGCAGAGACCCGACGGGAGAAGCAATGAAAGTCAGAAGCCAGGCTCAGGGGTTGGATTCCAGAAACGAAGGGTTGATGTCTGTCTTGTAGGAGCTGCGGGTTTGTTGAAAAGACAAATACAAACCCATGGGTAGATGAACAGATCTAGGTCAGTGGTGATAAGAGCATCACACGCAGCGGATTCACTGTTTCGGCTATCTACCATGGCACACCTCCCCAACAGGGATTTAAGACATCAATCATCTGTTTTACTCAGGAATCTGTCATTTGAGCCAGGCTTGGTGGGGTCAGCTCATTTCTGCTCCATGGGGCACCCATGGGGGTGGCCTGAAGGCTGGGGGCTGGAAGCACCTGAGGGTTACTTACATGTCTAGTGGCGGCGACCGGTCATCAGCTGAACCCCTGCATGTAGGCTCTGCCTGCTGCTGCTTGGCTTTCCCCCAGCATGGCAGCCCAAGCACATCATTAGTTGTTAGATGATGCAAATTAAAACCACCCCTACCAGAATGTCTAAACAAAAAGACTGAATATACCCAGGGTTGTCAAGGATGCTCTTACACAGCCATTTTGCAAAAGGGCTGGGCAGTTTCTTCAGAAATGAAATATCCACTTACCGTATGACCCAGCCATGCAACTCGGAGGTAACCACCCGAGGGGAAGGAAAGTGTATGTTCACAGCAGCTTTATTTGAACTAGCAAAAATGTGAAACAACCCAAATGTCCATCAACAAGTGAACAGAGAAGTAATTTTGGTATACAGTGACATACAATCCATCAATAAAAATTAACCAGTGATACATGCAACAGCGTGGATGGCTCTCCAAGTTATTAGGTTGAGTGAAAGGAGCCAGACAAAACAGTGCAGGAACGGTGTGATTCAATTTATATAAAACCCTAAAAAAAAAAAACCTGTGATGACAGAAAGCACGCCAAAGTTTGCAGGAGGAAACCTTCAGGGTTAATGGGTATGTTCAATATCTTGATAGTGGTGATGGTTTCACAGGCATATACATGACAAAATTTACCAAACTGTACACTTCAGATACATGGAGTTTACTGTGTGTCAATTATTTCCCAACTTACAAAACAAATACTACGGTGGAAAAAAGGAAGGGTGTGTAGGGTGAGATGCATTATGGCCGCCATCTTGGCAAATACAACCTACCTCATTCAGCAGGTGTTTCAACCAGGTGTGTGCTAAGTACTTTACAGCGGCGGTGCTACATCCACCCAGCAACCCAACCCGAAGGCAAGATGAGGGAGTGACCAACTCTACTGTTATCTTGACTGTGGTCACAGAGCCATGAGTTCTTGGTCTCTGGGAGGGGAGGGTGCCTCAGGGCTCTGGTGAGCAGGCCATCAGGCCTTTTCTCCCTGAGTGGCAGGAGAAGCTGCTCCCCACTTCTTAAGACACATCAGAAGGAAGAGGTGCCCTTTAGAGAGCAACACAATGAGGTGGAGGCTTTGTGGGTGGGTGTCGGGACATGGCTGGTGAACTGAGAAGCAGGAAGGGGCCTGCAGAGGGGTCCCTCTTGGGCAGGAGTGGTCCCTCCTTCTTCTGCTACATAAACCCCTTTGGACTGGTAAATGCCTGCCCAGGACCCTCTGGTAATTGCATCCAGCTTTCCTCGGAGAACCACCATCTTATGATCTAAAGTCCTCAAAAGGTCAGCTGAAACTGCACGTCCCCCCCCCATCCCTAGCCCCGGTTTCCAGAGAGCCCGGCCAGCCCACTGACCACAGTGATTGGCTCCAGCAAACGCATGAACCAGGCTAGGTCAGCCAGTATCAGCCTTGGACCTGGGCTCTAGGTAATAGGAAGGAGAGTTTTCCTCTTCCCTGGAGTGGCTGTGCAGGCCAACGGGAGCCTTGGGTGCTGGAGGGCATCTGTCCACCACATGTGGAGAGCCTGCCCGAGAACCAGACCGAAAGACGGATGCAGGACTGAGAGAAGGAAAGGAGAGAAGGAAAATGTGTCTTTGACATCACGTCCAGCCTGCGGATCCGGCCATTCCTGAAGCTGGCACGTCCTCAGGACGTGTTTTAGGGGCCAAAAAACCACCTCCTTTGCTTAAACCAGTTGTATCTGGATTTCTGTTTCTTGCAAACCGAGTAATCTTCTATGCTTCAGCCTAACACTCAGATTCCCCACCCCCACGCCCCCAGGGGCTTTCCAAGAGACCCGGATATTGGGGTTGGCCTGCAATTGCAGCTGCGCCTGTGTCTGCCCCCCACCCTCCAGACCTAGGGAGGAAGCAGACCCCAAGCCCCTGGCTCTGGGGCCTCAGGGAGCACTCAGTCTGACAAGCGCTGCAAGCTCTGTTCACACCCAGGGCGGTCAGGGGAGATGGCAACCCAACCAGAGCTTCTCAGCAGGGTCCCCGCGTCCTGGCGGGTCTGTGCCCTGTGTGTCTGGCTACTGCTCTCTGTCTCCGGTGAGGTCGCCCCTTCTCCCTGTCCCAGAGCCTGATTAGGTCTCTCTCTCCGTTTTATAGGGGCGGAGGGCTGCCCAAGGGACAGACCCTGGTTTCGGAGCTTAGGAGTGGGTTGTGGGTGCGAGGGCAGTGGGTGCACAGCCCCGTGGACCCCGCACTCCCAGCGCCTGTGGTGAACCCAGGCCTGAGTGACAAGAGGGCTCCGAGAAGGTGTAGGGATGAGGGGGGTGGCTGGGGGACAGAGGGCCTTGGGAAGGGCAGTTGAGGGATGGGAGGGTCTGGACCGGTACTTGGGGGACGGATCCCTTGTGGGATGCTGTCCAAGGAGCTGAACAGAAATAGTAGAAATTCGTGACATTGATTAAGCAGTGGTTGTATGCTAGACTCTCTCATTTAATCTTTATGACCATTCTGTGGGGTAGCTTCTACAACCCTCACTTTTCAGTGACTCTGAGGCTTACCTAAGGTGTCCATGGTCCCACAGCTAGCAGATGGGGAGCTGACCTGGGAGCTGCTGTGGATCTGGTGGCAGAGGTGGAGTTCATGGTGGGAGGATGGGCTGGGGCAGGACAGAGGCCTCAGCAGGAGCAGTGGGAGGCTGGGGACCATCCGGGGGGGCAGGAGGTGACCCAACTGGGGAGGCTTTGGTGGAGGGCAGGAGAGCTGGGTGGCAGGATTGGCAGAACCTGGAGATGGAGACTTGTCTGCAGGCTGATGAAGCTCCGAGGCTGGGGAATGGAGGCAGTGGGGAATCTTCCTCGCACTAATTGTGGAAAGGAGACCAGAGAGAAACTGAGTCCTCAGGGAAGAGCTACCCCAGGTGCGCTGTACAGGAGCCAGGAGAGAAGGGGAGGGAGAGACGGGAGGGACGAAGTCGGAGGCACTGGGAGAGGAGAAGAGAAGGGCTAGTGCCGGTGCTGAGGGCAGACAAGGCTTTGACACAGCAGTGGTCAAGGTCAGTGCTGCAGATAGGTCGGGAGAGATGAAGGCCGGGAGATCCTATTACATACTAGTTGTGGTTATCGAGCGTGGTGGGAGAGAGGGGCTTGTTCTTTTCCAAATGTGAAACTTCATTTCTGACTGTAATAATAAAGCCTGAAAAATACAATTAAATGGGTAGAAATATTAAGAGGTGTAAGACCTCCCATGATTCCAAACCCACATACTACTGCTATTAATGGTTTTAAAATTTCCTTCAGATTTGGGGATAAGAACCGAGACAGAAACATACCTGTGGAAGAGAATTCTGATTACTACACATCTCGGACAAAACGAACCTTTCATTCAGGTATCTGCGTGCACCTGATCTCATTGGAGTCTTAATTTCTTTCTCCTTAATGAAGAATGGGAGTGAGCGAGTTTTCACGTGTATTGACCTTGAAGACATCCTGTTCTGTGAAGGGCCTGTTTGGATTTTTGTTTTTCTTTTGGTTTGTTTGACTTCTTGTTAATGGTTTGCAGTTCTGTATATAATCTAAATAAAACTCCTCTGTTGGTTATATGTGTGAGTAACCTCCGTTCCGTGGATCTTTTCACTGCTGTGAATGGTGTCTTCTTATAAACAGAGGCTCCTGATTTTGATGTTTGAATAAATGTTTTTCCATTATAATTGACTTTTTTTTTTTTTTAAAGATTTTATTTATTTATTTGACAGAGAGAAATTACAAGTACACTGAGAGGCAGGCAGAGAGAGAGAGAAGGAAGCAGGCTCCCTGCTGAGCAGAGAGCCCGATGCGGGACTCGATCCCAGGACCCTGAGATCATGACCTGAGCCGAAGGCAGCGGCTTAACCCACTGAGCCACCCAGGCGCCCCAACTTTTTTTTTTTTTTTTTGGTGTTGTATTTAAGAAATCTTTGCCTACTAAGATTTCTCAGATTTATACTGATATTCTCCTGTGTTTTCCTCTAAGCTTTACTGGTTTACCTCTCAGATTTATGTTTTTTTTAAAGATTTTATTTATTTATTTGACAGAGAGAAATCACAAGTAGATGGAGAGGCAGGCAGAGAGAGAGAGGGAAGCAGGCTCTCTGCTGAGCAGAGAGCCCGATGCGGGACTCGATCCCAGGACTCTGAGATCATGACCTGAGCTGAAGGCAGCGGCTTAACCCACTGAGCCATCCAGGCGCCCCTACCTCTCAGATTTAGATATACAATCCAGCTGTAACTGCTTTTTGGTTGTAATCTAGGAAGAATAGAGGTTAGAATTCACTTCTTGTGCATATCAAGTTGACCCAGCACCATTGATGGAAAGGACCATCCCTTTTCCATAGCCTTGCAGTATCCCTTTGTCATAAAACTGTATACGTGTTTTGGATTCTGTCCCATGTTCCACTGACCCCTTGTCTGTTCTTGCACCAATAGCACAACCGTTCATACAATAGCAGTCCTTTAAAGGTTTGATTCCTGGTTGTTTAAGTCCTCCAGCTTTGCTGTTTTTCAAGATTGCCCTAGATATTCTAGAACTCTATACTTCCACAAAAATTTTAGAATTATAAGTCCTCATTTTCCACAAAAAGACCCGCTGGGGCTTGATTGGAACTGTTTTGAGACTGTGTACCAGTTTGGGAAGAAATGACCACTAAAATACTGAATGTTTCAATACATACACATAGTGTATCTCTCTACTTATTTATATTTTCACAATTTTTTTCAATAATATTGTGTAGATTTCAATGTAGAGGACTTGCATATTTTTATTAGATTCATTTCTAGGTATCTGATGTTTTTGATTCTATCATAGGTATTATTTTATTAATTTCACTGTCCACTTGTACCTAATGTAGAAATATAATTTATCTATCTTCATCTTATATCGTGACCTCACTAAACTCATTTATTAATTCTAATAGTCTATATACTTAAAAACTTAATATGAATACCACTAGGTTGTCTACAAATGTTATTTCTTCTTTTCCAGTCCTTATGTGTTTTTATTTTTTATTTTTATTATTTATTTATCTATTTGACAGCGAGGGAGGTCATAAGTAGGCAGAGAGGCAGACGGGGGTGGGGGTGGGAAGCAGGCTCCTCGCTGAGCAGAGAGCCTCCTGTGGGCCTTGATGCCAGGACCTGAGCTGAAGGCAGAGGCTTAATCCACTGAGCCACCCAGGCGCCCTCCTTATGTGGTATTTTTATTTTATTTTTTTAAATTTCTTATGTGGTATTTTTAGAAACAACTTCTGTGAAGTATACATGTCAGACAATTTACCCACTTTAAGTGTACAATCGAGTTTTAAAGCATTTTTTCGAAAGGGTTATTTAGAGGTATGTTATTTTCCAAACATTTGGAAACTTTTTGAATACCTTTCTGTTACTGATTTATAATTTAATTCCATTATGGTCCAAGGACATTCTATGTGTGAATTGAATCCTTTTAAATGTATTAAGACTTGTTTTATGGCTCAGCAGATGATCTACATTTATAAAAGTTCCATGGACATTTGAAAACAAAGTGTGTTGGCAGTTGCTGGGGTGGATTGTTCTATAAATTTAGCATTTAGTAAATTGGTTGATGATAAAGAAAAGAGTTGTTTGATGGTATTATTCAATCATCTTTATTCATAGTGATTTTCTGTGTACTTCTATCAAATATTAAAATATGGGTGTTGAAATCTCTGGCTTCTATTGTGGATCTGTCTGCCTTTCTGTGCAGTTCTATTACTTTTGCTTCTTTTATTTTAAAACTCCGTTATGTGAATAACTGTTTAGGATTGTTAAATTCTTTTGTTGAATTAAGTTCTTTAAAATTATGAAATAAAAGTTTTTATCACCAGCAATAGTCTTTGTCCTGAAATCAGCTTTATCTGCTTTTGAAACTGCCCCTTCAGTTTTTTTTTTTTTTTTAATCATAGTAGCATAGTATCTCATTTCCATCTTTTCTCTTTTAAAATATTTTTGTCAATCAGACTTTCAGTTGAGGTGTTTAGACCACTTACATTTAATATGATTATATGATATAGCTGGATTTATGGTAGAATGACCCCTTTATATCATTAAGTGTGCACCTTTATCTCCCATACTATTTCTTGGTTTAAAGTCTACTTGGTCTGATAGTATAACTGTACCAGTTATATTAGTATCTTTACGTTCAATGTTTTGATGTCCTAGTATTTAGGGTGTATCTTTGGTTTGCAGGTTATAGTTGTTAGATTCTGATCAATTTATTCCATTTATATTTAGCATAATTACTAATATATTTGGGTTTATATCTACTCTATTGCTTGTTTCTTCTTCCTTTTTCTCCATTTGTTGTCTTCTTTTGGATTCTTTTAAAAAATATCATTCCCTCCTCTAAAAACTTGCTAATTAGGGGCGCCTGGGTGGCTCAGTGGGTTAAAGTCTGCCTTCGGCTCAGGTCATGATCTCTGGGTCCTGGGATTGAGCCCCGCATCAGGCTCTCTGCTCGGTGGGGAGCCTGTTTCCTTTACTCTCTCTCTGCCTACTTGCGATCTCTGTCAAATAAATATAAAAAATCTTTTTAAAAATTGCTAATAAATAATAATTATTATTAATAAATAATATTTAATAATCAATAACAAATAAAATCTTTTAAAAACTTGCTAGTTATACATTTGTAGTGCTTTGTGCAGACCATGTTTTCTTATATTTAACCACATATTTACCTGTGCTGGCGCTCTTCATTCCTTCATGCATTTCCTTATTTCCGTCTAGGATCATTTTTCTTTTGCCTGAAGATTACCCTTTAGGATTCCTTTCGTGAAAGTCTCATAGTGACAAATTTTCTCAGCTTTTATCTGAGAATACCTTTTTTTAGAGGCAGTTTTCATTAGGAAAACAAACAAACAAAGTATGTTGGCAGGTTTTTTTTTTTTCACCCTAGAATTTTAAATATGTCTTTTCACTGTCTTCTGGCTTTCATTATATCTGACATCAGTCTTAGTGTAACAATGTTAGTATATTAATCAAAATCAAGAACCCCTGTACCCGTGAAACACCACATTAAATGTTAATTTAAAAAGTCTCATTAAATTAAAAAAAATCAAGAAGCCAACATTAATATGGGACTTAACCTACCAATCTTCCTCAAATTTCACCAGTTCTCTCTCCAGTATTCTTTAGAAAAACAACAAAAAATATGGTCCAGGATCCAATCTAGGATCACATTGTATTTAGTTACCATATCTCTTTATTTTGTCTCCTTTAATGTGGAACAGTTCCTTTAGTCTTCACCTTTCATGATAAGAGTGCAGGCCAGTTATTCTGTAGAACTTGGGTTCTGAGCTTGGGTTTGTCTGATGTTTCCTCAGGATTAGATTCAGGTTTTGCATTTTTGACAGGAATACCACAAAAAGGAGGTTGTATGATATCAGGAGGTACAGGATGACTATTGGCCCCATTCCTGCTGATACTAATATCATGTGGTTAGACTGTGTCTGCCAAGTTTCTCCACTATAAATTAGTATTTTTTTCTCTCTGCAGTTAACAAATACTTCGGGGCAGGAGTATTTAGAATCTATGAAGCTACCGATCTCAAAGCACATACACAAAAACAAATCAAACCAAAAGCCCAAAATTCTTCATCATCGATTGATGCATCTTGCCTGAGCAATTATTACTGTGGTGGTTGTCAAATGGTGGCTAATCCCAGAATTCCTTCTATAATTAGTTGGAAGTCTACAGGAAGCAGTTTTAATAGAATTCCATCTACTTCTCACTTGCTTTGTTCCTAGGGCATATCCCTTTGGGGTTTTCGACTGAAATCCTGGTGTATACAGCAGGGTCTTTCCTTTTGAGAGAGGTTGAAGTCTGGTCTTTTTTATCTTCTCAGCACTGTGACTCTGAAAAGTTCTGCTCTGCTTTACAGAGGTTTGGGCTTAGCTTTTAAGGTTCCCATCTTGTAAAATTTCAGACTTCAGAAAATGGCATGAAACTTGAAACATATATTTGAGGCTTCTCAAGCTTTCAATTTTGTCACTCTAGCCTACGAGACTATAAAAACCTCTGCTACTTTCTCTTGTCTTACTGTAAAAACTCTTCTACCTGGGGAAAACCTGGATCCTTAACCTCTTGCCAGAGTCAGCAAATGCAAGGGCCTGAACAGAGTCACTTCGCATCTCCACGGTTCTCCCTTCTCTACAACCTTAACCCTCTGGATGCTGTTGCTTCTGTAATTCTCTTAGACTTGAAATATCACCTGGTTCTCTGGCTTTCCTATTTTCATAAGGAACATTATTTGGCTGCCAACTACTCCATTGTCTTCAGAAGCGGGAGTTCTATATTTTCCTCTTAGAGGGGGGTACTGCAGAGTACTGCATCATTTGGGTGTCTTGCTTAAAAATGTAACCTCTTCTAATTATATTTATTTTCTCAATATTCAAATGAGTACCATAATAATCATCTCTTTAGATATACCCATACATGAATTCCATTATTTTCATAAGATGTTTATGGAAATAAAATTGCCAGATCACAGAGTATGATGATTTGCAGTCTCGGCAGGTATTGTCAAATGGTCCTCTAGTAAGACTGTATGCTAGGCTGAGCTGACAGTGTCTATAAATGACCATTGAGTGGTTTCGAGCCGGTCACTATCTTCTCTGCCTCTGCAGGAGCCTGAGATCTCCCAGGCCCCTCTGTTCCAGCATCAGTCTTCTGTGCTGAGTGGATAAGGCAATCCGCAGATCTGGTGTGTGGTGCTGGGCAGCCCTGCCAGCGCTCATGTCGTGTCTTGGTACCAGCAGCTGGTGGGGGGTGGCCCCCCCTTCCTGCTAAGTCAGCAAGAAGGGACGCCCCCAACCTATGGTTTGGGTATGAATCCTCGCTTCCTGGCAGAGATGGACCCAGCCAAGAATGCCGCACTCCTTACCGTGGGCAATGCCAGTCCTGCCGACGAGGGCACCTACTACTGTACCCTGTGGTTTTCAGGCCAGTATGTCTTTGGAGAAGGTACCCGTCTGCTCTATCAGGGTGAGTCTAAGAGTGTAGGGATCTGGTGCCCCTCGTCAGACTGCAAGGGAGTGGGGGGCAGTGGGCAGAAAGGTGCAGATGGTGGAGCCCACTTGGAAGCAGCCTTGGTCAGTAGGGACCCGTGGAAAGGAAGGAAGGCCCAGAAGCCTAGGGCCCCCAGAGGAAAGACTCAAGCTTCTGGACGGTGGAATCAACTGGGAGCATTTGGGGATGGACACAGACACGTTAGGCCCAGACTTCTAGGCCTGGGAGGGGAAGCCTAATCAAGAACATGAAATCCATTCCCTTCCCTTGCTCTGTAGGAAGGACCCTGGAGGCCCAGAGGATGACAAGTAGGTGGCAGAGACAAGCTCAGAGCTCACATTCTGGCCAGAAGGCTAGCTGATGGGGAAGGTAGATTCCGAGAATGATAAGGGAAGGCCGTAGAGGAAGGGAAGAAGAGTCTCCAGAGGACCCAGAGGGAAGGAGATGCATGCGGACTAGGAGTTTGCAAGAGGCCGGTGGGATTGGGTGACATCCTTCTTCCCTTCATTCCCTGCGGCTAGGATGGAAGCCCCGGCTTTCCAGCCACCTGAGCTGAGCCTGTTCATCCCAGCCTCTGGCCCTCCCTTCCATGTACTTTGTGTGGCCCTAGGACACAACCCTGACCCTCTCAGGGTCTCCTGGGTCCTGAAAGGCCAATACAAGGAGGATGAGGACACCACCGGAGGAGCTGGGGAGCCCGTGGTCAGCTGGCTGCAGCTGCCTTGGGAGATGGCAGGAATTTCTGTGACTTGCCAAGGCTTGCACCAGACTGGAGTCTCAGAAGTTGTGCTGCCCCTGCCCCGTGGCCAAGGTGAGAACAGAGGCCCTAGGGGGTGTGCTCCAGCCCCGGTGCAGCCATCTGGAACACTGACACCAGTTCCCTCCTGGCAAACTGGAAGGTCAGGATAGGCACTGCTGTGTGTGGCCAAGAACCCTGGCTCTGCCCCAGCTTCTGGGTGAAGCCTGGACTTGGCTTTGGAGCCTATGCAGTGACATGGGACCAACTACCCCCAAAGCCCTAACACCCACTCTGTCACTCCTGGCTTCCCCATTCTCTAGTGGTGAATGCCTGTATTTCCTTTGGCGGATACAGCAGAGGGAAGCTCCCTGGAGAGCATCTTCTCTGTTCCAGGCTGCAGAAGGCTGGAACTGAAGAATGGGAATGAGACTCACGAGAAGAGTGGACACACTTGTTTAGGTATGGACTCCCACTGTCTGGGACCTGGACCTCCCAGGTAGCAAGGCCGTGACTTCTCACTGAAAACGACCCCTTCAGCAAGCATTTATGGGGTACTAAGTATTTCCCAGGGCAGAGAGATGACTGGAACAGTCTGAATATTAGTGAGTCTAGAAGGCTTGGTCAGACACTGAACCAACGTATAAAATGCAAGGAAAACTGCCCTAAGGGCTTTAGGGGCAAGAACACAGGATATTTAAGAGTTTAGAGAACAGAGGGCCCCTCCTGGAAGCAGGAGCTTCCCAGAGGAGTTGGGAAGAGTCAGAGGTGAGCCCTCAGATTCTGGCTGGAAAGGGTATAGACCCACCTAGTCAACAGCACCGGGGTCTAGTCCCAATTCTGCCAACTTTCTGCGGCACCTTGGGGGAGTCTTTTACCTTCTCTCGGCTTCATATCCACCCACCCACCTACCACCCCCAGTCCAAACCGTCTTTGCCCTTACAGATCTTAAGTCTAACTTTTTTATCTGTAAAAATGGGGAGTAATAGAACCTCCCGGAGGATCAAGTGAGCCAGAGAGACCTCTTCAGAAGGAGGCAGCGTCGGGGGTGGCGGGGAGCCTGATGGTCATCCAGGTCCCAAAGCCAGTCTGGCTTGTCAGAGGGAAACACATATGGCTGAGGCAGACAATCAAGTTTTGCTGCTCACCAACTGAGAAAGCCGGGTCACAAACCCTCTCTTACTTCTTTATCTGCTTGAGAGTTGGGTATCTGAGGTCTCCCTCTTTTTGGTTAAAATCCTTTCCTTCTTACCCCCCACCTCTTAAAGATTTTATTTATTTGAGAGGGAAGGAGAACACAGAAGGAGCGAGAGAGGGAGAAGCAGGCTCCCCGCTGAGCAGGGAGCCAGATGCGGGGTTCCATCCCAGGACTCCAGGATCATAACCCGAGCCGAAGGCAGACACAACCGACTGAGTCACCCAGGTGCCCCTTCTGACACCCCCTTTTGAGAACGAATGCCAAATGCCTCTGAGGATTAAAGTTGGTCAAGGATCTTTTATCAGAAATATTACACAAAATTTTAATGGTAGGGGGATTCGATCAGACTGCTAAGGCAGCAAGGTCCCCTTGACGAGAGTAGTGTCCCCTCGAGGGGCCAGGTGCAGTGGGTCAAGGTAACCCACTTCTCCTCTGTGGGAATACCAGTGACAAGGAGCCTGAACCCAGCCCCTCATTTCCCACGCTTACACCACAGGGGGGCAAGCCTTTCCAGGACTCTAGAGCATCTGGCCCCAGACTCCTCCCATTCAGGGTGATGGCTGCCCAGAGCTCCCTACATAGTGTCTGTAGTTCAGGCTCAAAGGCCACCAAGCCCTCTTCCGCCTTTCTTTTACACTTGACCTTCTCCTGGCCTCTAAGCTACACCTATGTGGCCCCTGCAGAAAATGGATCTGAGAAGAAACCCTGGGCCCAGGCCCCCCAGTCATCTCACTGGGCATCCCAGCACTTGAATCCCAGTACACACACGTCTACTTTGAGAAATCCTTGCTATCATGCCAACTCCTTAAAGCGAGGACTTCGTAACACCCTGACGCAAATTAGCTTTGCTGACAGTGGAGGAAGCGGAAGGCTCAGGAATAGGGTCACAAAGGTCACTAGGCTGTTGGGATGGGGAGGCAAGCGCTGACCAACAGGGACCGGGTGGGGCTCGGAGAAGAAACACTGCCTCGTTCTGGCCCCAGCGGGAAGGTGGCCGTGAGCCACTGCTGCTATCCACGGGTGCCTCTGTAAGGCCAGATCCCGGCTACGAGCTCTCCGCAGGAGAGCCTTAGGCTGTGCCTTAAACACATCCATCAAGTGAATCATTTCTAGCACCTCAGCCTGACAGTCAGAAAACCTTGGATCTAGCCTCTGGCTCTCCTCCAAAGGTCCTGCGTCCTACGCTGCCTGACCTTCCCAGCCCAGGAGGCAAAGGACGCCAGCGAACGCGGGGAGTCAGCGGCGAGAGCAGTGAGCTCCACGGCACAGCTGCTCTGCGGCCGCTCCTGGCAGAGCAGGGGCTTGGGGGGTCCTCCCAGTCACCAGAGAAGATTTCACAAGTAAAAACCTGCAAACTCTTTATTAAATTCTCCCATTTCATCTGTACAGAAAAAAATGCACATTATGTTCAGGATCTCAGTAACATCTCAAAATTACACAGCATGAACATGTAAAAACAAGGAACTGCCGGGATTTTATACATAGAAAGAAAAATCATTTACAAAAGAGGCTTGTTAATTTTACTTTTTTTTTCTCTTTCTTAAAAAAAAAAAAA
Source organism: Mustela nigripes (assembly GCF_022355385.1). NCBI lineage: Eukaryota > Metazoa > Chordata > Mammalia > Carnivora > Mustelidae > Mustela > Mustela nigripes. Next base: position 47,569,477 of record NC_081573.1, read on the forward strand.
AAAGTTCAAGGCCTAAGATCTCGCACAGCATCTGCTGTTCAGTTTGTTTTCCAGCTTGGGCCTGACCTGGGCACGCTGAGCCACGGGAGCCGCTTGGGAAGCCTGCCGCGGCCCAGCGCTGCCGCGGCCACCCCGGCCCGTGTGCGGCAGCCTGCCCTGGGGCCTGCTCCTGCCTCCCCGGCTCTGACACAGGCCTGCTGGGCTCTGGGGTCCAGGTGTCAATTCCATGATGGGGGAAGGCAAAAACAGAACATAGAGGCACTATCTGAATTTTCTCCTTGCTTAGGCAGGTCTCTCTACTGCCCGTATCCCAACATCCCTAATGGTGTGTGGTGACAGGTCTTGGGAGAGGGGAGGAGAGGAAACCGCCGTCAGGATCCTGTCACCCCAGCCCAAGCAGAGAGTCCCACCTTGTGCTCTGGACGAGAACAGTCCCTGGGTCTCCACGGTGACCTCACTAGATGGCTCGGGGAAGCAGGTCACTCTGAAAAGTCAGTCTGGGTTTGTAGGACTTATCTGTTGTCTGAGGTCAGGGCAGGAAGGGGGCTTCGCCTTTGAACTCGACTGCCGTTAACAGGTGGCCCTGGTCCTAATGGAGAGGAAGACCAAGAGGAGAGTACTAGAGAGAGGGCTGACCAAAGACAGATGAGAGAGGGAGACAGTAAGAAAGAGGCAGGCCAGAACATCAGGTCTGGGTCCACAGCCCCTGGGAATCGAGACCAGGAGAGAAGAGGTGAAGAGAGGGGAGTCCCTAAAGGCCCAGGAGAAACTCAGGCTACTGGAGCGCTGCATTTCATAAAGTGAGGCATGTGCCGTCCAAATGGTAAGAAATAAAAAGAATCTGCCAGGTTTCTCAAATTTGTAAGAATCTGAAATATAAATATTATATACCTAACTGCACACAACTCAAACAGCTGTCTCCTCTTTGTTTTATGGCAAAATTTAGGTTGAACGTGTCGGGCTGGGCTGGCTGGCATTGTGGCTCTCCGTTATCTGCTCACTGAACATAAGCTGTAGTCGGGGTGTGGGTAGTTTTTCGTGGGAGAGGGCAAGAAACAGGAAATAAAAGCCTTTCCTCAGAAGACCTTGAGACCAGCTAAGTAAGGAGGCCGCCCCACGAAGCAATCCACCTCTGCCTGGATGACTCACACTATAGTGGGGTCTTTGGGAAAGAAGCTGTACCACAGCCTGGGGGTGGGGAGGATGGGAGACATTTCTGGAAGTCATACGCACACATGAAAGTGAATCTTCTCTAGGGAAAATAAAAGTCGGCATATAAGTTCCTTTCCATTTTGTCTGATGATACGAAAACGGGTAATACAGACCTCTTTACTACTGGATTCTTTTATTACGTGACTTCGGGGAATGGGAGGAAGTGAAATCTGATCATTCGGTCACCTCTTCTGGGAAAGCAGAATCTCCCTCCCTCTCCCCCCACAGAGCTGCTCACTGTCCCCCAGAAAAGGAAGTGCAGGATATGAGGCAGCGGAAGGCCTGTAGGGAATTCAAGCCAATGCCTGCGGAGTACCAGAATCCCTGGCTTCCAAGGACAGGCGGGCTCAGAACAAACCGACTGGACACACAGCACAGGGAGTGGCAGCCGAGGGGTCTCCAGGGAATGCAGAGGACGAAGGCTTTCCCGCTGGGGTGAACCTTTACTCTGGGTGAAAGGGTGAAGCCTTACTCTGCTCCCGCCTCAGCACGTCTTGCAAGCAGACTTTTCTCAGGACAGCAGCAAGAGCAGAAGGCGGCCAGGGACGCACCAGAGTAAAGGTCTCACCTCCAGAGCTACCCTTCTGTGAGAGACACTCAGAGGGAACAGTCTTGTTCCTGACAGCCTGCCTGTATTTCTGATTTCCTTACCGCAGAGCCTCCAACCCGGCAGAGTAACCTCCTGGCTCTTGAGGGTCGTGGAGCACACGAAGTAGGACTCCCTGAGACACCGGAGTGAGTTGACAAGGCCAGATGAGTTACCTGGCTACTGTAATTTGCAGCAACTGCCTGAAGCCTTGACCTTGACCCCGCAATCACCCGATGGTTGTTACCATCTGGGCTAGATACCAGAAGAGATAAGGACAAGGTCCATCATTGGCTCCTCCACTAGGGCCACGGCTTCCTCTTCTCGACTAACTCTCGACTAGCTGATTGATCCACGACTGACCCGTAAGGGTGGCAATCCATGAGGCACAGCACCTGTGTTTTTCCACTGAAGGACAGAACGGAGACAGCGGAGCTGCAGGTTCGGATGGTGCTGGGCCCCCTGGAGGTAGAAACTGCTCAGCACACTATCTGGGACTCTGAAGAACGGGTCACCTGAAACTATTCCAAGCAGGATGGTGAAATGCTTTCTAGCAACAAGCAACTGAAAATACTGGCAGAATTATCCCTTTTATTCTATTTCTAAATATGACAAATGCTTCAAGAATCAAACTCCTTCTCAGGCTTCCAGATTTGCTGTAGACAACTAAGACAAACCCAAAATGTCAAGACACATTAAACCATGGCGATGTTTTACACACATTGGGAGGGAAAATGTACAGATGGAGAGCGGTACCCGCACACTCACCAAATGGTAAACGTTTATTCTATCCTGTAAGCCATGCCAGACACGTTGGTGGGGGCTGGCGTTTAGACGACATCCCCAGTTCTCATTCCCAAGCTCCCACAGCTCAGGTGGGCACTCCTGGAGGTGGACCATGCGGACCAGCCCAATTCAGTTCCACAATGGTGGCAGTAGGGGGCTTCTGCCCGAACTCCAAGAGTTTCAATCCCAGGATAGGTGCTGAGAATCAGGAAGACCCTAAGAGCATGAATGAGGGGACCAAGCAGCTTAGCAGCTCCCCTTGGTGACTTAAAGTACCCTAGGCAGGGGAACAGAGCTGGCTTCTGGACCCCACTGCCTCCAGGAAGGGTAGCAACAAGAAAAAGAAGAAAACCACAGTATTCAAATATATGTCAGTCAGATTAGACAAGAAGTAATTCGAATCAACTGATCCACACACTGACCCACTTTGTATGGAACACATTTCAGGGGAGACAAACGTGGTGCAGGTCCCGCAGCCCGCGTGGATGGCGGCAAACGAGGGGCAGGGCAAGGAAGGGCGCCATGGTCTATGTGGACAGTTTAGGCACGTGATTTATAATACTCTGTGGACGTCTAACAGGTTAATAAAATATATATTATATAAATATATCTCCTCCTGTACATGCCGCCCCCTTGTACAGCCACCGTGACTCCAGGCCCCAAACTCAAACCAAGGTGTGCCAGGTTGCACCCTGATGCTTGCACCACTCCCCTGTACACGCCAAACCTGTCATCCCACACTGGAGGGACGAGGGCGGACGGCCAGGAAGACTGCTTCCATCTAGCTCAGATTCTGGAAAGACTGATGAATCATCAAAGTACAACATTTGGCCAATGCCTACTACAGTGGGTGTACACAGCAAATGGACAGAAAGGAAAAAAACCACGGAGAATAGGCTCCATCTTCTAACAGAGTAACTTTCCAAGTCCTCTCCACAAAGAGGCATGAGGGAACTTGTCTGGGAAGACAGCCTTGAGCCTGCAGAAGGGTCAGGTTGGATGGCCAGTCACACCCTGAGACCACGCTAAATCTTTATAAGCCACTGTCTCGGACCTGCATTGTTGCCCGAAGCATAAAGCAAAGTGAATCTATCCCTGCCCCTCCTTCCCGCCCCGAGCTCCCTCCCGTGGTGTGGTCACTGCCTGCCGGCAGGCCTTCTAAAACTACTCCTATCCCCCAACAGGGTCAGTCCAAATGGGACTGAGTCCTGTGTTAGCCTGGAGGAGGAAGATGCCTGGGATCCTGCTCCCTGGGACTCAGCGTCCAGCCTCTCGGCGCAGATCAAGTGACTGACTGGCTTCACACACTTTCAATCTCCTCTCCAACCCTTCACCCTTGGCCTGGGGAAGCTCATGCTTGCTTTACTTCACTGAAGTGAGGAGATCATAGGAATACTCATGGCCGTGGTGTCTTGACCAGCAGTGGCTCTATTAAGGTGGGAACTGGAAGGCATCACTGTTTCAGCAGAAGAAAACACGACCCAGAGCAGGCTGGTTAGTGGTTTCCCACTCCTCGGTGAAGTCCATGGCCCCCGCACGGTCCAAAGGTGCTTTTGAGAAATGAGCAAGACATCCCAGTAACAGCATATTGGGTGGTGTGTTTTCCCTTAAAGTCCTGCCTTTGCTTTACAGTCGCACAGAAGAAATAACCCCATTGCCCAAGTCAAGCCTGGAGGAGATGTGTTACTATATACATTTTTTTCTTTCTTTAAAAAAAATTTTTTTTTTGGTGTTTTTGTTTTTGTTTTGTTTTGTTTTGTTTTTTAAAAAATCATTTGAGTTGCAGGTCAGGTAAGTTGGTTCTGGAAGTACTGGTAGTTCCATTGGTATGAGAGAGACTTGCCTACGGGCAGGTAAACCCAAATTTGCCAATACAGGCAATAACCCAAGCGGCCAGCTGCTGTTGCTGCACGAAATGGTCGAGGAGGAGGAGGGCACCATGGACACGGGCGAAGTCGGAGACGGGACAATGCAGAGGACACCTGCGGCTGCTCTAACATGGGTGTTGGTGCCACCTCTGAGAAGAGCGAGGTGAGTGGGTACACTATACAGGAGGGCTGTACAAACCGGGCACTGGACAGGTAGTTCCTCTGGCGGTCAAGGTGGCTCTACCTGTCCTTGAGCTCTCGTGTTACTCGCTTGGTGATACGTCCACACATTAGGCCGATCAGGAACAATATACAGATGCTCCCACTGATCACAGAGAGGATGTAGTTCTTTGACGGAGATGTCATCACTTGCATGGCGAGGTCAGAGAAGCCATCTGCTGGGGCCACCTGGAACAACACACTGCAGCATTGGCCTCTGAGAGAACTGTGCTGGGCAGTGCTAGCTCTAACTTGCCCCCCCTCAATCTTTAGTTGATGCCCTTTCTTTTGGGGAGAGAAGACGAGGGACAAGAAAATCAAACACAGAGCTACAATTCCTTTTCCTGATTGTAATATTGTGCATATCTACTGAATAAAATTAGAAAAATACAGGGGCGCCTGGGTGGCTCAGTGGGTTGGGCCGCTGCCTTCGGCTCGGGTCATGATCTCGGGGTCCTGGGATCGAGTCCTGCATCGGGCTCTCTGCTCAGCAGAGAGCCTGCTTCCCTCTCTCTCTCTCTGCCTGCCTCTCTGACTACTTGTGATTTCTCTCTGTCAAATAAATAAATGAAATCTTTAAAAAAAAAAAAAAAAAAAAAAAAAAAGAAAATACAGACAAACACAAAGAGGTGGGATCTCATATGATCCATCACGGTGATCACCACCAACCTGGCAGCAGCCCTTACACTGGGGACCTCACCACAGGTGGGACCCTGGCAAAATGCTCCAAATGGTTTTGCTTTTTCTCCAATGAGGTTCCATACCCGGCATGGAGCCCATAGTGGGGCTTGAACTCATGACTTGAGCTGAGATCAACAGTCAGCTGCTCAACCGACTGAGCCACCCAGGGGCCCCACTGACATGTTTTTAGTCATTTAGTCCTCAAACCAATCCCACATTACAGCTGAAGACCCAGAGGCCCAAGAGGTGCGAGGTGGCTACTTGTACAATGTCGCAAGTTCTTAAGTATTCAGATTTATTTTTATAAACAGAGAGAACAGTTGAGAATGTGTTGGATGCTGCTTCTGTATCTTAACTTCCTTTTACTCACCAGTAAATCGTGAGCGCTGCCCCCAGTAGAAACACTGTGTAAACATGACTCAGGCTGACTGAACACACGGCACCGCTCCCACAGTCGTGGACCTGCAGTCTAGCCAGTTGCCATCCCAGGCTCCTCTCTGCTTTCTCGAATGGACCTCTATGCAGCCCACAACAGAAGAATCAGGGCCCAAAGGCTCCCCAGGTGCACAGGGACACGGACCTGCTCTTTTCGGTTCTCAACTTAGCCTGGGTACCCGAGAGGGTCTGCCCAGACATGTCGCTGTGTCTATCTGCTTCTCTACTCATCGCATAGCGCCAGGGAGGTTTCAGATGAACCTGAATCTGAGCACTGACATTTGCCAACACGAGGTGATCAGCAGTCACTGCGGCAACTCAGCAACTGACCCGTGGAGATGGCGAGTGAGGACGAGACTAACGTGGCGCCCTCCGCTGTCGCACTGAACCGAGGGCTTCCAAGCCGACTATGCTCCCTTGGAAGAACAGCTGAGGGCCGTGCTTGCTGCTCGGACAGCTGTGGTCCCTTCCCTTCCATCTAGGTGTGAAGACTTTTCATGGTCCTTCCTGTCTGCCTGTTACCCTGGACCTTTCACTCGGGTGACAGACAGAAGGAACTGTTCAAGAAAGTGGTCAAGCTGGGGAAGCTTCAAGGACATGGACAGACTTTGCAAGTCCCCTTACAGCTGGCCTCGCAGCAAGGACAGGAAGGCCGGTGGAGTATCTGGGGAACCGACAGAGGTGGTTGTTTCAGGAGACTCTCTCAGTCCTTACCTTTGCAGCGTAACTCCACATTTCAATCCGGTCATTGAGGCGTTTTTTGCACTCGGGTTGTAACCTCACCCGCTTATCCTCCAGGGCCTCCATGAGGCAGGACATTTCTGTGGAAGAAAAGGGATAAGAAGGGTCAAACTGTCCAGAACAGAAATTTCCGTAAGGCTGGGGAGAAAGGGACCTCACCACCAGAGAATGCAGATTTGGAGGCTACACAAAGTTAAGTCCATTCTAGGAAACTTGAACCAAGATTTCACATGAAGAAGAATGTTGAACTTCCAAGGCCAGCTGCCCAGCCCTTAAAACCTCTCTCATTTTTACTGGGCACATCTGGCTCAGAAACAACCTTCTACCAGGATTTGCCCAGTGTGGCCACTGGGAAAGCTGATGAAGCAGCTCCAGTTTGGAAAAGGGGGAAGAGGGCCGTGATGACGACTAAGTTTTGCTTTCCTGATACATAACTCAACCCTCCCTTTTCATCAGATGCGTACATCTGGTCATGGCTAGGTCAGTTCAAACCTGCAGGATTATTCTTAAATTCATACTGCCACAAAACCCTCGTCGCAGCATCAACCAGGCCCCCAGAGGATGTTGTCTGTGGCTGAGCTGCGGCTGCAGAATGGAGCAGCTGTGAGCACTCTCCCAGGGGAGTCCGAGCAAGAGCTCAGGGAGGGTCAGAGTGAAGAGTGACTTACGACGCCCTCGGCCAGGGGTAATGGCTGCACAGTGGTGTTTAATGTCCAGGGCACACGCTGTATGAAGGACTGGGTCCACAAAGATATCTGCTTTGCTCTCCTTCAGCATGTTTAACACTTCCTAGGAAGGGAAAAACATTGCAGAGAGAGCTTTTAGAGAGGAAATGCATCAGAACTGTTATCTGCATATACTTTATATATAAACAAAAAAGTCAAGGAGGGAAGGTTGAGGTTAACAACAGAACTTGTTGAGATAGGTGGCAAACTGGTGATGATGCAAAGAATGTAGAATTTTAGCAACTGATTTGATTCCATAAATACACTCAGAGACCTAGTGTAAGCAAAGCCATGTGTTAGGTAAAGCAAGGGGTTATAAAATCACATTTGGCTTTTGGCAGTCTGCTATGCCATATTATTAAATACTAAGTGTTGGTATTTATAGTGGTATAATATAGCTATTTCCTTACTTTAAGAGGACTGAAAAATGTGAAATCTGATAATCAGAATAATATGCTATCTTAAAATTCCCAAACAATGGTCAATATTTGCAAAATGTTTTACTTTACCTCTATTATCCTCAAAAGAAAAAAAAAAAAGACCGAGAGAGCATAAATCTTACTGCAAGAACAATTCTTACTGAGTTTGAAAATGTTCCGAACAAGAGGAATATAAAAACGATGGAACTGAAATCAGCTCTGCAGTTTCTCCATTTATACATGATGAAACAGGAGGTAAAAATAGGCCAGGAATGCCTTCTTTTTTTTTAACTTTTTTTTTTTTTTTTAAAGATTTTATTTATTTATTTGTCAGAGAGAGAGCGAGCGAGAGCTAGCATAGGCAGACAGAGTGGAAGGCAGAGTCAGAGGGAGAAGCAGGCTCCCTGCAGAGCAAGGAGCCGGATGTGGGACTCAATCCCAGCACGCTGGGATCATGACCTGAGCCGAAGGCAGCTGCTTAACCAATTGAGCCACCCAGGCGTCCCCTTTTTTTTTTAACTTTTAATTAAATTTATTTATTTACTTGAAAGAGAATGAGAAAGAGAATCTCAAGCAGACTCTATGCTAAGCCTGACGTGGGGCTCAATCCCATGATCCCAAGGATCACAACCTGATCTGAAACCAAGAGACAGACGCTCCACTGTGCCACTAAGGCGCCCCCAGAAATGCTTTCTTAAATAGTTTGCTTTCCATGGAAAGACTAAATATAGTCTCTATAACACAACAATAGCCAAAACAAGAAAACAAAAACCAAAACTCAAATATTGTTCAAAAAGTCCTCCTCAAGGTTAAATGGGATCATCTGATGGCAAAGCAGTCCAAGGAAAGTGTCTGGATTTAGCTTTCCGCCAACTCCCCTTATTCCTCATGTGCAATCGGAAGCATTTGAGCCGATGAAAGAGCTGTATACAAAGTCACAGTGACTCAACAGTGACATCACTGAAGCACTTTTCAAGAAAAGAAAAAGCTTTTTGAAAAAGATCAAATAGATCATCTCAGTAGCAATTCTGCAAGATAATGTACATTTAGCAGTTATATTTTGTTAACTTTGTTTTTATGTGCTGTTTCTGAAATGATTTTCATGGATGCAGAGTATGTACTGGTATGCTGGACCTGACATTTTGCTCTTGGCAGTGTACTCACGGTGCCCCTCAACAACAGGCTGGCCATGGGGATGAGACCTATTTGCAAAAAAAGTAGGACATGCGAAAGAACATTTAAGGTATAGGCAATTAACTGTCAAGAACCCAATTAAAGTTTCCTAAGAGGTAACAGTGTATAATTCTGGGGAGGAAGGTTTCGATGTTATCACTGAGATGTCAGAGGACAGCATTGGAAGGAAAACCAAAAAGGAGTGAAAACAACGGGAGAAGAGGCATCCGATGGTGGTGGTTACCTTCTTACAGGTGTCTGTCTTGATTTTGAGCAGGTTGACTTTGAGGCACTCTTCCACTTGACCCGTCTGCTCCTGGGCTGCAGCTTCCTCGGCACACAGATTAGAGATCTGTCGGGGAGACACATGAATCACAAGGCTGTCTCTACTCTCACCAGAATTGTCTCTGCAGCCTGTAGATTTGGTGATCCTCCCACATGAGGCCACAGGTCCTCTCCAAGAGTTTCCCAATGTACTTCACTCCCCTCCCTCCTGTACGAACTGCCAGACTCCATTCTCCTTTCCAAGGACTGGGACAGAGTTGAAAGCCAGTCAGTGCACCCATCTTTATGCTGTCAACCCCGAAATTAGAGACAAGACTGTCCCAGGACTGGTCACAAAGAAGGCAACCCTTGATGACACAGGAGGAAGGTGATATAGCCAAGTGAAATACTAAAAGCAAATGCTTTAAAAGGTGCAGGGTCAACCCAGACTCACAACTTGGCAATATACACACCAACATATAAAGGCGTTCTAAAACACAGTCCACACCAAAAATTTAAAACCTAGCCCTCCTTGGACAGCTTTATGAGTAAGCTTCTTGTAAAAATCTTTAGCTATGATCCCCTAAAACTGACATATATTGAACAGTTTTTCACATGGCCTTTTTGAGCTAGAAAGTCAAATAATTTCCAAGGACAGGCATTTCTTTGGTGCTATTCTAAGAGCACTGTATCTTTCTGGCAAGTCTTAGGGTATTCTAGGTTGACCATCAGAATGAGGAGAAGGGAAGAACAAACTACACGGAGACATATGTATGCATGATATATAATAAAGGAGAACCAGGACAACAGAGAAATATGGAATCAACACTCTAGTGATGGGACCAGTGCCAAGTCTAATTCAGTGTCACAGGAAACCAGAAACTCAAACAATGGAGAATCCAGAAGACGGGCCTTCAACTTCCTGCATTTAAAGCTGAAGGGAAAGATAATACAGAACTTTTTTCCAATAAACATTTCTCCGAAAACCTCTGTTTGTAACCAGTTTCATACCCAAACCCTACCTCGTCTGAGCAGTGCAGCTGGAGCTGGGGATCGAGTCGGTAATCCAGAGCGGACTCCTGGATAATGATCCGGATCTGGTCTTCGCAGTCTGAAGAGAGCCGCTGCGGGTGACAAAGGGAGACTTCATCAGCCTATCGGGCAATTTAAGCTTTTTATTTGGCCCCTGATTTGGGAAAGTAGGAAAAAGGCTTTGGGAGAGCACGAGCAAGCTTGGGACTTTGAAGGAAAAACTACGGGGGGGTCGAGGGTCCTCTACAAACACACCTCTGCGAGAGTCCAAGCCAGTTTACCTGATCAGCGTATCTCAGCTTGAGGCAAGAGATGACTTGACCTTCCAGCTCTGAATCATCCTTGGCCTTAGTCAGGATGCCATGGCAGAATTTAGGAATGTCAGCTTTACAGGCTTTCCTTAACACAGGGTTTAAGCGGTAATCTAGAGTAGAAAGTGGTAAATACCTGATCAAATGTTCCACCTGGATTCACAAACATAAGAAGGGGGGCCTGCCTTTCGAAGGGGGGCATATTATGTCAGTGACCACAAATGAACCACTGATTCGTTTATTTCCTAAATGTTTACAGAGCCCTCACTACGCTGTTTTCAATCAGCAACAGAATTTAATGAAAGAGGAGAGGTGGAGACAGAGACCCCAGGAATTCTACTTTGCAGCGGCTCCGTGCGCTCTGCTGGCACCAGTATTCTTGCTAGTTGTCACAAAGCCCAAGCTCCCATCACCAACCTTTCCCATAACAGGTGCTTTGGACAGCACTGAGATTACTTGACTCATCTTACCCATTATGTTACAGGTCTTGCAACTCAAGAGCCGAAATTTCTCCGTTCTAAAAGACATTACCCATACATTCTCCTATCACATGCAGGAAGTTTTGTTAAGACTCTGGATTTTTCAAAGAACTCTCGTCCTGACTCCTTCTGTCTCCTCCTTCCTGTGACTTCCATTCTGTTCTCCCAACTACTCTTTGAAGGAAGAATAAGTCATTTTGCTTATTGCATCCAGACTGTTCCCTTAAAACCCACGGCCAACAAAGCAACTGTAGTTTAATGAGGCTGGTATATGTCAACTCAGCTGCACGGAAGCCACACTCAGTGGGATGGGAAAGCCAGGCTACAATGCTACCTGTGTTCTGGGTGATCTGGCGCTTGGTTATCATCTGTTTGCATTTGGGATCCATCAGTTCACTGTTTTTATTTTGCTTCAAGCACTGCAACATGGTTTTGGAATCTGCTTCTGGACAGAACCTCTGAAAGAAATAAAGTTTTACAAAAGTAGTTACCCAAATATGGCAATTAACAGTGCCCATATCACTCTTCCATCGACTGGTGTGCTAATGACAGAATCGGCTTAGAGACTGTGGTACAAGAGAAACAGCTAAGTCTGAATCTGGACCCAGCCTCAATTTCCCCTTTCTTCATCTCTTCGCTACTATGTTGCTCACAGTTCTACTACCCCGTTTCCTACTTTACACAGGACAGACTCTGTACCTACATGGCTATGTTACATGACATCTCCTGAACTTAAGTATTATTTAAGTATGAACGTAATGCCATAACAGGTGGCCAGATAGTCCTAAAGGCATGCCGAACCCAAACGGGAAACTTATAAACTACCTACCAGCCAACATGAACAGGTATGTGGGGAAGGGACCAGGCTAGTTCATCTTTTAACTACGGGGGCTATAATCCTATCAAAGTTTGTGTGGCTAGCCTCTGTACACTTTTTAGTGTCCTTGAAGTCAGAGAGATCCATTTTGGACTAAAAATAAATACCACCTCTATGTGCTAATCAACAGTCTATCTGCTAATCACAGTCTACTGATATCTTAAGTCAGATTGCTGAAAAAGTCATCAAAATCTTACAAAACTCCCACAAATCAAAGCCTGACAGGTTTTTGTTTTTTTTTTTAAGATTTTATTTATTTATTTGATGGAGAGAGAAAGACAGAGAGATCACAAGCAGGCACAGCAGCAGGCAGAGAGAGAGAGGGGGAAGCAGGCTCTCCACTGAGCAGAAAGCCTAATGGGGGCTCGATTCCAGGACCCTGAGATCACAACCCAAGCCAAAGGCAGAGGCTCGACCCACTGAGCCACCCAGGTGCCCTGACAGTTCTGCTTTTACATAGGACTCAAATCAACCAGGCCCAGCTAAAGACACTTCTAACTTACACAATTCTCTTTGCTATCTGATAGAGTAAAAAATATCATTCTGTTTTAAAGTAGCATTTTATTTTTTAAGTAAATTATAATAAAACATTTTGTTTTATTTTAAGTAAGGCATGAGAACTTCAAATTTAATCTCTTCATATATGAGGACAGATCCAGGAACTGGATCTAGGTTCTCAAGTCAGCCCTGCTATAAAGAAAGCTGGATAAGTGTATGAGACAGAAGAACTTGTAGAAGAGAAAAGCCTTTTGATTGTGGAAGGACGCTGATCAGGACACTTGGTGGTGGTTTTTTCGGTGTACTGACCACTACCCACCCTCAAAGACTAATCATGTATTTACTGGGTATCTATTCACTCATGCCTTAGGTCAAGGTAAGCTCAGTTAGCTTAGCTCGGTGGTTGTGAAACTTGAGCCAGCACCAGAATCACCCGGGAGACTTGTTAAAACTGACAGCTCTGCTCAGAGTTTCTGATTCAGTAGATATGGTCAGCCCCCAGACTGACCAAGCACTGGCGAGTCCCCAGGTGATGCTAAGGGATCACACTGTGAGAACCACAGTCTCATCTGTATAGAACAGCTTGAGTGGTAAGATTATACAGATTTGTTCCGACGTTTAAAGAAGCTCATGTTGTTGTTTTTACCGACCCTGTGCTTACCACCCCTTGGTTTGGGGTCCCTTACCTTTATCATCTGCTTGCAGACTCTCATGAGTGTGTAGTCTAGTTCTGGGTCCATCATCTCTGTCTCCTGTAGCTTAAAAACTTTCTGGTGACAACGGGTACTTAGCTGCTTCTTGTTTTCTTTCAGACATTCGATAATCTAGGGCACAAGAATTATGGTCGTGTTAAGGGGTGTATCCCGGTTTGCTAACTCATGTGTTCTGACAGCAGCCTTCGGTTCTTAGTGCATCCCCCATCTTTTGCTCTATTCCGAATTCCTAGGCAATAGGAATCAGAATTTGCTCACCAAGGAGAATTATATTTATAGATTTACAGCTTCAGGGCTAAGAGTGAACCAGACTATATAAAAATAATGGAGAGTTGAGCAGGCTGCACTGGAGTCTAAAAGGAAGGAAACCCACTCAAGATTCCTGGTTTCTTCTGCCTTTCTCTGGAGCAAGAGCCCTGACTAGGCAGTGGGCACAAGCTAGGAGGTTCAGTTCAACTCACCATTTACCAGATGCATGAGAGAGACCCAATCCTTACCCTTGATAAATAGTCTCACAAGGTAAACTTTTGTAAACAATAACTACCAAAAAAAAAGAAAGAAAGAAGGTGGGGGGGGGGGTAACATAAAAGCATGAAGTGCCACATGATGGATTTTAAGATAGTGAATTAAAGGTATCCTGGAACTTGCCCTTCCCCACACCCCTTTATAGATATTATAAACAAATGATGAAGGGAAGCAGATGGGAAATTGCAATAACTAGGGCTGTACATAAAGTCAGGAGACTTCCAGGAAATCCTCAAGGAACAACCAAGAATCACCAAATAACTGAGAGGGAAAAGTAACAGAGCAATTAAAAAATACATTTAAGATCCTTAGAACAATACAGAAAGAAATGGTGAACCAGAAGCAAGAACAGATGGTTGTGAAAAGAACCAATTACAGATCTTGGGAACAAAAAATAAAACCTAATCGGTGGTCTCTGTAAAGAGAACAGACAGAACTGAAGAATACATTTTTACGCTGGGAAGTGGAACTCAAGAATTACCTCCATGCAGTACCAAGAGCAAAGACATGGAAAGTATGAAAGAAAAAGAGACGAGGAGGGCAGATTCAGACACTCCAGCCATCTGCTACGAGTTCCAGAAGGAAGGAAAAGGCAGTGTTTGAAAAAATAGCAACTGCGGGCAACGCACCATGGCAATGCCCCCAACTAGAAAAGGCAGCTGAACCTCTGGAAGAACACCGACGGGAAAAATCACGTGCTTGCACTTCATTCCTGACATTTCTGGGTAAGGACCCGGTTCTGTGCATTAAGGAAACAAAGTTTCCCAGGTGACTCTTATGTTAAGAAAAAGAACTAGTCAAGAACTTCTGTGTAATGGGCATGGACTAAGGGAATAATCAGTTTTGGAGGTACATGGTGTTAGGAAAGCTAGGGAGAGGAGGAAGCATGTCTCAGGAAGACGCGGTGGGGCAGAACAAGGTGACCTGAAAGAGTGAAGACAATGAACAGGAGATCAAGACGAAGGCACATAAGGAACGCACCCTGGGAGGAGTCTGGTATAGCTTAGGAGGGGATGTTTAGGCTGGAGAGAATGTGAGGAGGCGCATCCCACCACCAAAGAATTATTAAAATGTTACCCTCCCATTTTCACAATTAGAAAAGAAAAAGAGACAGTCACCTGAGCATTGCCATACTGCACAGTGGAACAGTAGTTCTTGATGTCAGTCTTGCAAGCTTCATACAGATCTGGTTCCAGACGGATGTCCTCAGTCTGCACGGGAGGGAGCCAGTATGGAAAAGTGAGCTTGTTCTAAACTGGCGATGTCAAATGTTCTACAACTCAGGTGCTGAGCAGATCTTACCTAGTGACCACAACTCACACCCAGCAAAGCAGCAGCAGTGTGGCTACCACAGTACGAGGAAAGCTGGGATTTAGTTTCAATCCCGCTGGTAACTAGCTAGATGGCCTTGGACTTTCTTTGCAAAACAAAATGCTGTCACCTGCCCGGTCCCTTCACAGCACTGCTGTGACATGAAGTTAGATCATATGATGCGGAAACTACTTCAGAAAGCCAAAACCATGTAATATAAATGTAGGATCTTACTTTTATTATTATTATTTTACTGAAGGAGTAAGGTTCAGAGCTAGGGACCCGAAGTCTCCATTACAAGAGGACATCAACGCCAGCTCCAGTCAAACGTGATTATCACTGACTCACTCCCACCCTATGGGAAAATCTGGTAATGCAGCTTTTGTGGTATTACTGATATTTGGTATTCGTTACTAGTTTTTGCTTAGACTGAGGTGAAGTTAAGTATGATTCACAATACAGAACATATTAAACATACTTTCAGCTGTTTTCTTAACATGGTTTAACCTCAAAAGTAAAGTAGGAGGTTTCCTTTTACAGCGCACACGGCAGCTGACTTGCCGACAGCTGTCTCACCTCAGGACCCGTTAGTTCACCCGTGCGCAGCACTCCCCTGGAGGGTGCTGCTGCTCAGGGAGCGGGCACAGGTCTCAAACTGAAAGATGAAAATTGAGGGAGGCACGGCTGGGTGGCTCAGTCAGTTAAGCATCTGATTTTGGCTCAGGTCATGATTTCAGGGTCCTAGGATCCAGCTGTGCATCAGGATCCCTGCTCAGTGGGGAGGAGCCTGCTTCTTCCTTTCCCTCTGCACCCATACCCCCTTGGCCAGCTTCATGCTCTCACTCTCAATAAAAACAAAAACAAAAACAAAAAAGCCACACACACACACACACACACACACTGAGGGGGAGGACCTTGCTATAGGCCGTCAGGAAGAGAGGAGGCTTCTCCTGTTCTAGTCTGCTGCTGGACACGAATTTGGAGTAGGTGGCCTGGCTACTGTAGGCAGCCATGGTGAAGGAAACCAGGATTGCTGTAAAGATGGTGCCACAAACAGCAGAGACAACAGGGAGAGACCCTTGATCCTTGAGGGCATCACTGATGCAATGACTGTGTCACATGCTTAAGGCTGAACTTTCAGTGACACGTGGTAGAAATATTTTATCACTTAGGAAAAGTGAAGCAGGAAGCTGTCACATGGTAAAATTTTCGCACAAGACTCCAAGTCTTAACCATTACAGTAGTGGCTAAATCTTCCAATCTGCCCTCACCCTTCACCCCAAGCTGCTAGACCCTGTGTTTGTGGGCCCGGAGGCCATGCTATGAGGCGTTACCATCTCTAGCTCTTCCACCCGCAGCTGCTTGCGGCACTTGAGGGACACCCTGTGTTCCTTGGCTTCCTGGAGAGTGTCATTGCGCACGGTGGTGCTCAGGCAGATCACCACGTCCACCCTGTCAAGGAAAGGAGAAGGCTGAGACTGGCTGGAGCCACAGGAGGGCAGAGGGCCCAGAGCCAGGCTGAGGCAGGGGCCACACCACCACCCCAGAGTGCATGACTCCCTTTACCATGCTTCTGAATGCTCTTTCTAGAAGTCTCACTGTGTTTTCAGAGCCCCGAAAGCAGTAATCTGATTGTGTATGTTACAAATGGCTGAAGGCGCATCCTGACTGGCGGGGAGGCTGGGGCGGGGGGACAGGTACGCAAGGACAGTTCAATGCTTGTTTTGTTACAAACATGTGACCAGAGAGGAATGCGGCTCTTAACTAGATTGTGTCTTTGATGAACGGTGAAGTCCATTTCTGAAAGGTACAGAAACCTAAGCAAAATGGGAACTTGGTTTATACGAGGAGGATGTGTTCTAGAAATGTACCTTTGCAAAGAGTGAGATGGAAGAACTGGGGCAGCCATATGGTAAAAACTCATCACTCTCCTCATTGAGACCTGATTCTTAAATGAATCAAGTGTGTGTTCCTTCACTATACCTCTTAACTCAGTAAAAACCCCTGCTGCTCTCTGGAAGAGCTGACGTAATGGGATGATGTTGGGGGGAAGTCAGTTAACCTCTCACTCACGCTGCAATTTGCTCCTCTCAGCGTGCAACCTGAATCTGCCTCCTCAGTCGGACAGCTCGAACCTGGGAACAGTACAATCGGCCTCCAGGCCACTCCACAGCAGAACTGCCTGGGTCCCCTGTGGCTCCAGGCAGCTGTAAAGATGATCTGGCCACACAATCCGAGTGCTTGGCCATACTACCACAGCGTGTGCTGGCCTCCAAGGCTAACCCTCCCAGAACACAGGGTATTTGTCCAGACTTCCGGGAAGAAGAATGAATCAAGAAAAGCTACATACTTCTTTTTTATGTTGGGGCAAAGCTTCAACACGTCTTCCTTGCAGGCCATTTTAAACTTGTAAGAGAACCGAAAATCCTTCATCTGCACCTGAAGAAGATGATGTGAAAGAAAATGAGCAGCTCTGTGGCACATTCCAATCAGCAACACGCACGAAGAGTGCAGATGCCCGCATTCCAGGCCCTACGCAACTCCTCTTCTGTCTCGGGCTTTACGACTGACCCACCTCCTCATTCCTCCCGCTGCTATGGCCACTCTGGCTTCCCTCTCACTCTAGTCACGCTGCTCCCTCTGCCAAAAGGGCTCTTCTTCTCCCAGATCCCCCATGGTTTGCTCTGTCAGCTCCTTGGCACGTTTAGTCAAACACCTCCTTCTGAAGACCCCTTGCGCCTTCACCCTCCACCCTGTAGGTGGCTTTATTTTTCCTCACAGGCCCACCCGAGACTGTACTGACGTTTAAATGTGTTTTTGTGTCTTTCTCTTATTAGAACATAGAACTGACAAGGGCAGGCTTTGTCTGCTCAAGGAGCCCACTGTCTGGGTGGGTGCCCTCAGAGGCCCTCAATATCATTTGGTAAAGGCAAATGATAAACGCAAGGCCCCAAGAAGAGATCAATTTTATACAGATGACAGATTTCATCCTCGTGGGAAGGAAGAGCTTGCTTTACCGGAAACACTTCCTTTAGATCTGTGCCAACTCTGAATACAGTTTAACCTTATTTGGATGTCAGACCTGATATGGCAATAGGATTTATTTATTTTATTTTTATTATTATTTTTTTAAAGATTTTATTTATTTGACAGACAGAGATCACAAGTAGGCAGAGAGGCAGGCAGAGAGAGAGAGAGAGAGAGAGGGAAGCAGGCTCCCTGCGGAGCAGAGAGCAGGATGCGGGGCTCGATCCCAGGACTCTGAGATCATGACCCGAGCCGAAGGCAGCAGCCCAAACCACTGAGCTACCCAGGCGCCCCTGGCAATAGGATTTAAAAGAGAAAAAGGCTTAGGGTCTAGTGTACTGATAGACATTTGGCCTGCTGCACTGAACAGAGACATGAAATAGCAATCCCACTGATACCAGCCACGTAAACAAAGGCTAACACACCTGACAAAAGCAAGCAATGTCACTCATCTCTATCCCCACTGGGCTGCCTGTTCCCTAAGGATACAGACTCCATCTTTTTAAAAAAAATTTTTTTTTTTTTTTTAACAGACTCCCATCTTACTTAGCATTGCATTCCCAACTTGCCATTGTGCCTGGCCATAGTGGATAAAGACCACTGTTTCTGAGAACCTGGAAAAGGCATATTTGGAAAAAATGATTTCTCATAGAAGAGGTACTCTGACGCTCTGGAAGAGAAAGGAATTCAGAAGCATCCAGGCAGCCAAGACAGGCAGGGTTTGCCTGGTATTACTGACCAGCTGGAAGTGGGTGACTCCAATGGCACACTTCTCATTCATATCCTTCTGGTGTTTGTTCTGAATCAGACACTCCATAAGGTCCCCAGAGTCGATCTGGTTATCTGCCACGTCCTGGGGAAGGCAGTGCACATTTACACTTCATTTCTAACAATTAATGGACAAATCTTGCACCCCAGTTTATAAAAGAAATGAAAACTAGACTGACTCTAGGGCCACCCTCAACATGATATATCATAATTTATATCAAAATCAGCCTAAGAAATTATAAGGGATAAACATTCAGTGGACTAAAAGTTGCACAGCAAATTGCCCTGCACCAAGCTGCGACAAGAACATGTCCTGTGCGGGGCTTCGCGCCCCCCACCCACTCCTCCCCCCCACCCCCACCCCATACTGTCAGCAGCTGGCTTCACAATCACACCCAATGCTGTCTCCTGATTGTCAGATCCTTATGGTTCCCGCATGACAACACCCCCACCATTTAGCTAGTTCAACAAGTGAATAAACTAATAAAGTAACAGA
Organism: Mustela nigripes; assembly: GCF_022355385.1. Taxonomy (NCBI): domain Eukaryota; kingdom Metazoa; phylum Chordata; class Mammalia; order Carnivora; family Mustelidae; genus Mustela; species Mustela nigripes. The sequence goes on from NC_081573.1 coordinate 47,588,623, forward strand.
ATTCATTCAATTTACAAGGAGAAGCTATCATCAGTGCTAAGAAAGCCTGAGATAATGTAGAGGAAGCACCTCAGCAGTCGGGCGCCAACCTGCCAACCTCGTACCAGGGCACCTCCCAAGCACAATCAGATAAGGTTTTCCAGGATCGTGCCCCCCCCCAACCCCGCCCCGAGTCTGTTTACATTTTCAACTTTCACTCAGGAGTCATATATGCTGGAGAGATTAAGTGCAATATACTTGAGGGCCAAAGTCCCAGTGAATTTGGTTTATGCCTCTTCTGTTTCTCCAGACATTACTCACATGGCAAAAGTTCTGAATTATGGGCTCACAGGCTCTCATCAGCAAGGCTTCTATTTGAATGTCCTGTAGAAGATTAAACATATTAATAATTCTGCTTTAGAAGGAGCTATTTGTGGCAAGAGTGGCAGTTTGTGTTTCTGTGTATGTGCTGCCGAAGCGAGCACGCAGTTTGTGTTTCTAAATCAGTAGCAACTGATGGACAAATAATCTAAGACGTACATTTGGGAGCAATTCTAGTTTTTAGGTTAGCGAGCCCCAGCACAGACTGAACTGTTCCTCCATTATATTCTAAAGGGCAAGTTTTTCTAGAGGTAGATACCCCATGAGCCGGAGCAAAAAAAAAGAGAAGGCAGAATTAAGAACAGTGCAGAGGAAAAAACACTTAACAGTAATCCTGGAGTTTAGCTTTTGGACTTTTTCCAAATGGCTAAGCAGTTCCAAATGAAAATGCGGGTAACTGACATCTGTCTTCAGTTTATAAGCTCCCCAAACTGATGACAAACCACTGCCTCTGGGGGATGCACACGAATGTCTTTAAGCAGACAGTAACCTCTGTGCCGCACTAGCTGCTGAAATAACAACTCCCTTTCATGAGGGACACACCCCAAAATGTCCTCCTAAGCCTAAAAGGACAATGAGAATGGGAGAAGGCAGATGATACAAGATGAAAGAAAGCAATAAACTTTTGAAAAATAGAAAGCAAAAAAGCAAAAAAGAAAAAAAAAGACTAGCTGGGAAATGTAATTTTATATATTGCCAACTCGAACTGTTCTAAAAAGCTTAAAATAAGAAAAAAAAAGAGCAATCCCCCATTTCCCTGATTTCTACTCCCATAAGACAATTTTATTAACATTTTTTAGCTGCTCTCTCCCCAGTAATGCTCTCTGTATTTCTAAATAATATGTCTATGCTTACGAGACTTTCTAACTTCTTTTTTAATATTTCTGTGGGTTTCAGGATGAAACAGGGGTAAACACACATATTCAGTCTTCCACGTTTAAGTGGAAATCCCAGGCTTTTATTTTATTACTGATGACACAAACAGTGCCAGATGACCTAACTGAAAGAGCTAAGAGAACAGGAACAGGAATGCTTGGACTATTCATGCATGTGATTAAGTGATCTGAAGCACAGCTGCTATCTTTTCTTAAAGGGGAGGAAAAAGATTGGTCTAATTCTAATTTTTGAAGAAAACCAAAGGGCTAAGTGTCTAGCACATTTCTCTGGAGATGAGAAAAGGGGTTCAGGAAGCAACACAATGTACTGCTTTGTAAAGCCAACGAAGGGAATGGGCCCTCTCAGGGGCAGAGAAAGGGCAGGAAAAGAGCCCCTGACAGGATGCCCATAGTCTCTGAGCCACAAGTCGCTTACCTCGGATTCTAACTCGGTGAGGTTGCCGACTATATCTCTGCACTCTACAGCCAGGTCGTCAAGGTGGTCCTGGAGGCACTCAAGCTCCTGCAAATAAGAAAGCAATCCCCTGGCATTTTTCAATTATATAAATGAACAAGGGAAGCCGAGAGAACAGTATCTATTTCCTTTGCAGTGGTCCTTCTTATCTTTTCTTTTTAAAGACTATTTCACTGAACGGAACACTAAAGCTTTATTTGAGTTCCCAAACCAGGATTGTAGAGAAGATAAGCACTTGATGTAACAGGGTGGTTGATAGGGTCAAGGGGAAACAAGCGCCATACAAATCCTCCAGAAGGCCAAATCGATAAGTCCAACAAGAATCAATGTTCAGATGTCCTCAGTGTCTAAAAATTTTGTCAGGCCTTTACTCTATTCCATTAACAACCTGTCATTCCATTTTTTAAATCTGTGTTTTGGTATCTTTGCTCCTGTTTTAAATCTGCATGTCAATAATAATTAGTGAACAACAGAGTCACAGTAGAATGACATGCAGTATTTTAAGATCCTTCAGAAGCAACGCAGGTTGGGACCTGGTGTCCAAAATCCAGGATAGAGCTGACAGCTCCTCCCAGTCAAACCTGGGATTCTAATCCTAGCCCACATGGAAGGGTCCTGAGGGAAACTGCAGAGCAAGTGAGCACCCTAGGGTTTGGGCATCAAAAAGCTATCTTGTCTGGGCTTTGGAACCTGACCTAGAGTGACTTTGTACCATCAATCCATTACTATTCCTTTTAGAAATTTAGAGGTTTTAAGCAGAACAGGAGCTCACTTTCCCAAAGCTATCAACAGCTATTTCTCGGCAAAGGCTCTATTAAAGGACCAAGTTTAACTTAGTATCTGCAAGAATCTGTTTTAGAATTAGAATAGGAATGGACAAGCAGGGTTGGAGGAGTTATACAATAGCCAGAAAGGGGGTAAAGAACCCTGAAGGAACATGCATAAAACCTCTGGAGTAAGAGAAATGGCTAAGGGAAAAATCCCATTCACAGAACCCTTTCCTAACTGGAGCTTCACAGCGATGGGGGGGCAATACAGTGCAGCTTCCTCAATGTTACTTTGAAGGGGGTGTGAAAGGAAACTGTTCTCTGGGATTCCATATGACCACATCCTTTGTTTTGTTAGACAAAGGCAACAGAAAGCTCAACTGCAGGCATTTTCTCACAATAAAATTGACAGAACTGCAGCAGGCCCAGGAAGCAGACTGCTGAAAATGATATTGGCAGGGCCAACAGATCTGAGTAGCAAGCCAGTGCTGCTTCTTAAAAATGCCCAACTCCTGCTCATGGTGAGTTGCTGGTAGTTAATCCCAGAGGATGTTCTGGAGTAGTAAAAGTGGAATCTGGAAACCCAAGTTCACACCTTGTTCTAGTATTACTGGAGCTTTAAACAAGTAGTTACTCCTCCATGCTTGGTTTCCCTGCCTTAAGACAGAAGACAAATCTCCCTCCTAACTTATTGTGCTAGAATGTACTAATGTAGCTTTTCCGTTTTTCAAACCAGGCACAAAATTTTAGGAACCATTCGTAACATGCATGTAATTCTTGGGGGCTGTTTCTTCTCTACACTCCCCTGTATAAAGAGGTTGTAAGACAATGGACCTGATGTGTGGCAAGGATTAGACCTGAGTAGTAACCAAGGAAGTCAATACACTTCACTCCTATGGGCTTCAAATTTGTCAATCACTAAATGGAAAAAATAAACATGCACACTATTCACGCATGCCAGTATTTATTTATGTTTATGTTGATACCCTGCCCTCCCTCAAAAGGACTTTAATGTACCTTATAAAGGTGAGAAAAGAAAAAAAAAAAGCAATATAAAATAACTTGAAAACAAATTAAAAAAAAAAAAAAAAAAGGAAAAGAAAGCATGGTAAAAAAAAAAGTGTGGGATGAAGCTAGCAGTAAGCTTGGTACACAAAATGCCCGCCACAAAATCTTACATACTTGCTACAGGCAAGCCATAACTTTGGAGCCAGGTTTTTTAACAGGCAACACAAAGAGGGAAAATCATTTACAAAATACAGTAACCATAATATATAAGCAAAACAACTGCTTTGGAAAAGTATAATTATTCCTGATAAAGAGAACAAAGGGAAAATTTTCCTTAGGATTTCTTATGAAGAAGATATAGAATTATGTAACAAAAATAGAGATACATTTTATAGCATTTGTACTCTATGTAAAGTGTTCATCATGAATATTATTATTATTATTATTATTATTATTATAAGATAAACAGGTATAGCTATGTCAGTTACCTGTCCGGTCTCTGTTTTCTCACTGCACCATTTTCCCAGATCAATCAGGCACTTATCCTGGAGGGCAGGATCCAGCTTAACATCCATGGCACGTTGATGTAGGATCCTCTGCACCTCAGCTCGGCACTCCCGAGACAGCTATATGAGAAAGAATAAGCAAAATACTTTAAAAGTACAGAACCAAAACAAAAAGACAACACATAAAGGAAATCTGGCGTTAGGAAACTAATAATGTTATAGCTATTTATACGAACTTTATAACCCATATCTCTTCCAGAGTGAGGATTAAATCTTCTAGGAGGCTTCTACAAACCCACAACTCAAGGAAGGAGATATTAGATTCAACGTTTTCTAATATACTGAATGAAACAACATCCTTTTCTCAGAGTATATGGATAAAAAGTGAACTGGATTTAAGTTTTTTGTTTAGGAAAACTAATCTGCTACTACTCTATGAATGCAGAGTAGAATGCCAGCTTCTGTTCAGAAGAGAACACACACCTGGGTCAGGAACACTGAATTCAAATTTACCTAGCTCGGAACAAGCCTAAAAACCATCTGTATCCTGGTGAAGAGTTTCTAATGGATCCTTAAGGCTAAATGAAGTTAGGGCAGCAATATTTAGTTGTCTCTTTGTCAGTTAGATTTCAGTAATTTAAAGAAAAAACTGAAAATGTCTGCCAAAATTTTGTTGAAATACTTTGTTGAAAACATAAAATCAGATGGAAAGAAAGCTGGTGAAGCAACTCTCTGAGCACTCACTGAATGAAGTTCCTAGAAGGGCAGCAGCCCTTCCCTGCCACATACACAGATCAAGTTTCCGACGACAGCAGACATCAGAACAATATACAGCAAACTAATTCAAAAACAAATGGCAGATAAGAAGAAATGAAGTCAATATTGGGTGCATACCCTCCTTCCCTGTTCCTCAGTGCGGTAGGCGTGTCTATACAAGCAAGAGAACACAGCTCCGGGAGGCATAAGTTCACTGGTTTCATTCCAACCATGGGTGTGGCAAAGACGAGATGCATCTCCCTGGCACTTGCGGTATAAGACAGGGTCCAGCCTATAAGGGTAAAAGTTAAAAGATATTCCTGAATTTTGTTCTTCAGGAACACACAGTGGTCAATTGGTAGAAGTCTGGGGACCTTGGTGCAGAAGCTTAAGTTCCACCTCAAGGAGGCCATGTTGGCTACGTAAGATGCACATTACAGTGGACTCAGCACTAACATGCCCTGGCTGAAGTGAGACAATGAGGCCTGGAGCTGTCACCAGGCGATTCACAACTCTTCACTCAATAAGGTTTCTCAAAACATGAATGAAATTCAATCCTACCTGATAGACAAGATTTAATAAGATTAGGAAATGGCAAGATAAACAGAATCTCCCAACTCAACTTGCCTTCTAGTCAAATTGTTTCTTTCTTCTTCTCATGCCCAGTAAGTAAATTCTATTTTTAGTTTGCTTGAATATGCTTATTAACTTTAAAAAACGTGACATTTAACTTTGAACTCTGGAGACAATGGATTAAGGCAATGAGCTTGCTGTTTCTCCAGATCAGACCAATGGATGCTTAATTCTATCCACATCATAATGTCAACTTTGGGGGACAGCTACTGAATGGGAGGAGAAATGCTAACACTTAATGAGTAGCTTTTTTTTTTTTTTTTAAAGATTTTATTTTTTTTTTTTTCAGAGAGGGGGAGAGCAAGAGCGAGCACAGGCAGGGGGGCAGGCGGAGTCAGGGGGGGATGGGGCTCCTTGCTCTGCAGGGAGCCCGATGTGAGACTCGATCCCAGGACGCTGGGATCATGACCTGAGCCGAACGGAGCTGCTTAACCAACTGAGCCACCCAGGCGTGCCTAATGAGTAGCTTTTAAACCTATGAAGCAATTTGTGATCATAGGTGAAGGAGTTACAGAAGAGGAATTAAGATGATTTTGATTAGAGCAATAATAACCTCAGTAAACCTTGTTATTTTGGTCTAGCTGGCCTGAGAAAGTACAGAGAAATACCCACACAGTTTTCTGTAGTCCTTTCCAGAGCTAATCTGAGGGAACAGAAATAAAATACATTGAATCTGGGGTGCCTGGGAGGCTCAGTCGGTTGAGCGTCCGACTCTTGGTTTCAGATTATGTCATGATCTCAGGGTCATGAGATCAAGCCCCGATATTGGGCTCTGCGCTCAGCATGGAGTCTGCATGAGATTTTCTCCCTCTTTCTCTGTCCCTCCCCCTGCCCATGTGTGCTCTCTCTCTCAAAATAAAAATAAATAAATAAAATCTTTTAAAAAAATACACTGAATCTTCTGAATCATCTCTTTCCACTGAAGTATGTGGGTAACATATTCAATCGCCAGGCAACTACACTGGCTAAAACTGAGTCAGGAAGTAGCTGAGCTCCCATGGGAACAGGAGGGACAGCCAGCTTCCCAAGTGGCTCTGTACCAGCTACTCTCCAGGTGGAAGACAAACTAGAACATGTAAAGAGGAAGGCAGTGAAGCCATTAAGTTATACTGATTCTGACTGTAACATAAATTCTTCTCCTAGTTGATTCCCACCCCACCTTTTTTTGGATAACAGTACGAGAAAAGAAGAGAATTAGAGAATCAAGTTGTTACTCATTGATAAGAGCTTCTTAAGATAGAAAATTCAGCAACTTTGAATAGAGAAATAAAAGTAAATTCCCATATCTAGTACAAATCAATAAAAATTAAAATACACTATTATCTGCTTAGAGACCTATCTGAAGATGCTTCCGCTGCCCCACAGATGCCCAAGTTCTTTGAGGATGGATGTCTGTGGTATCAGAAACACCTGACTCTGATTTCCAAAGTCGTAGTAAACGGGGACACATGGGGCAGACCTGCAAGGGCTGCCTCAGCTTTTAGATACTATTCTGGAAGCAAGAAGAAAGATATTATTCTTCAGAGGACTGGAACGTGTCAGCACCCCAGAACTTAAGCAAAACATATTCTTACTAATTATTTCAAACCAGAGAGGAGGATCCTGACTAAACAGGAGAACAGGATAAGGCTTACACTTGACTTTGGCTTCAAAATACTCACTTCCAATCTCGAGAGATGAAATACTGCAGTTCTAATAGACGGTGCTCACAATCTTCCACCATTTTCTCTGTGTATAAGTGTTCCATTAGGCACGAGAGGATCCTGGGCATAAAAACAGGGATGAAATTTTAAGAACAGGATTGGAACTCTCACACCACTATTTCCTTGGTCTGTAGAAAAAGCCCTTGAGCTATTGTTGAGGGCACTCAGGGATTTACTTCTCTGAGAATAACTCAAATTGACTTAGTCTGATAGTGACCGCTCAACTTCAGGGCCACTCAGCACCTGGGACTCGGCTTGCATAAGATCAGTATGGTTGCTGTAACTGTTTATTAGGAAAATTTTCCAACACACACAAAAGTAAAGTATCCTAAGAGCCCCTTTCCCTTCCCATAGCTTTATCAACCTATGGCCAAGTTTGTTTTAATTCTACACACTCCCCCTTGCTGATATTTTGAAGAAAATCGCAGATACCATATCATTTTATTAATAAATTCTTGAGCGTGTTTCTCTATAAGGACATAATACCATAATCCACCAGAAGAAATTAATTTTAAAAATCCTTAATGTTATGTAATATCCTATTAGTTTTCAAATTATTTTTGCAATTATTTGGTGGTGCTTTTTTATGTTCAAACCATGACCCAGAAATGTACACACACTGCATTTGATTGACAGTATCTTCAAATGATTTTCAGCTATAGCAGTTCTCCCCACTTCCCTACCTCACCCCTGACCCCTCATGCTTGACGCAATTATTTTTATATTGGTAAATACTCTTAATTAGTCTTCACTGTGTTTGTCTATCTCCTGCAACTGCACAAAAGCTTTAAAGAAGGACATCTTTTTTTAATCCCCTGCCACAGCCTCAACAGCAGGAGTCTATGCACAGCAGTGTGATGACAAACATCAACTGTATTCATGCTCTTGCTGGGTACTGCTGACCGTGAGCTACAAAGGTTTCTGCAGAGTGGGAAACATGTTCTTTACTTGCAACCTGGTCTTAAGAGCTGTTTTCGCATCATATGGAATAAAACTACTACATGAGATTCAAATACTGTATTATAGCACTTTATAGCTTTTCTGGATGCAACTTCGGAGTTCCCTTTGTCCATGATTACGTCCTTCAACCACAACACAACCACATTATTTCAACTATAATAAAAGAATTTCTAACAATTATCAATTATACAATATATATAACAAATCACTATACAAACATGATGAAAGTATTATAGAGACAAAGTATGTGTCATTTTACCCTGGGTGTTTCTCTCTTTTGTTTTTTATTTGATCATTAAACAGAATTATTCAGTGGCCTAAGGTACAGGCCCATACACGCTCAGTCACAGTCAATAAACATCATCACAATGCCGGGTCTAGTATCTACATCATGCAGGAGGCAGAGTGGAAGTCTAAATTCCAATACTGGTTTTAACAAAAGTTGCTATGTGTTTCTGTTTAACACAATTTTAGTTAAGATGTTAAAACCATCCAAAAATCATTTAAAGGAATGTTCTCAATAATACACTGCCAAATAAAATACCCCAAATAAGATAACCTACATTGGGTCTCCCGATCTTATGTGTTTGCAGGCTGTCTGTATCACAGATTCACAAGCTTCATTCAGAGCTCTATCAATGCGGTAATCTGCGCCAGGGTCAGTCTCCTGAATCAGTGTTTGCAGCTGGATTAAAAAAAAAAAAATTAAGAAAGAAGAAAGTCACTTACTCATCAGGGAAGAGCAAAGTCATTTCTTCACACAGTTACTAGGTCTGGTACATCACAGTGGACTTTTAACAAGGTATTACACTTGTCACCAGCTAAGCTCAACAGCTCGCCCCAAATACCTTCCACTGGTTTCTCTGTCTCCAGTGCAAGTTTTTCTGTATTAGCCATGGTGGGGATTGCTTGCCTACCTGTCTGGATTATCCCTGGGCATTTGCAATGCAAAAGGTCTTTGCAATATAAAGTCTGCCTTTTCCTTCCTGTCTGCCTGCTCGTTAAATCAGATTGCTAAATTTGACACTCATGGCCAAGCCAGAATTGAGTGGAGAAGGGTAAATAGAAGACATTTCTAGTCAAATACCTAATTTGGTCATAAGAATCTAGAATTTGAATCTTGCTGCCAATACACTGGCATTAAGACAGGCACGCTCCATGTTATTAAAAACAGAGGAGAGATTTCATTTAACTTGCAAGAAATATCAATTGCAAAAAACAAGAATACTTATAACTCCCATTTTTCCCAAATTATCTTTTATACAACTAAGAGGTAAACCACAGCTTCCTTGTTAAACATATCCCCCCAAAATACTTGTCATTATGCAGTTGAAAATCAGGGTATTTTCTTTAACATTTACTTTAACATTTACTTCTTTAACATTTACTTCTGCCTGGTCCGTTCTTCGTTATGGAATAAAGTGAAAGCATGAGAAGACGTGCCTCTACTTCTTTTTTCCTGTCTTTGAGGAGACGGCAGTTGGGGCACAGAGGAAAAAGCTCTAAATTAAGATCAGAAGACCTGAGTTTTTTGTTTTAAGATTTTATTTATTTATTTATTTGAGAGAGAGTACAAGCAGGGGGGCTGCAGAGGAAGAGGGAGCAGCAGGCTCCCCACTGAGCAGGGAGCTGGATATGGGCTCGATCCCAGGACCCACGGATCATGACCTGATCTGAAGGAAGCCGCTTAATCAACTGAGCCACCCAGGCGGCCCCCTGAGTTCTATTAATAGTTCTGGCTCTGCCAGACATTAGCTCTGAGAGCACCGGCATGATTAACCTCCAGTTGCAGTTTCTTGAACTGAACAGGATTATAAGAAAGAGTAATATATAGGAGAAGGTTATATAAACAGCAAAGCATTCTATGTACGTAAAAGACCATTATTAGTACAGATGGATAGCAGATGGTATTTTGGGGTGGGAATCTTAAATAACACAAAGCAAATTTGGAAACTATAATCCTTCTGGTTTGGGTTCCTTTTTTTTCCAAGTTAAAGAATTGGAACCCTTTTCGTGTCATAGATGTAGCCTCTGGAGGACAGCCTTCTCTGATCCTCATTCATGTGACCGATACAATCCCACAGGGGCTCATATGAAAGCAATGACCCCATCGCACACTGATCAGAGAACACACATCAAAAGGAAATGACAAAAGAAAATCCCAATTCTCTCTATCCTAAAATCAACAATCAAGAAGAGAGAAATAGAAAAGATTTCCAGTATTCTGGGATGGAAGTTATTTATACCAATTCTTGATAGCAATTTGGAGAAGCTACAAAATGCTGTGGTTAGCTGATAGACTACTACCAGTTTTAGTAACGACGGTTGCTGACAAAGACCAAAATATTTACATCTTCTTCTGAGGGAAGTCATAAGTATCATGGGAATCTGGAAGTCTCTGCAAGAAGTGTATCAGTTAAATATCTACAACTGACAGGCCAACCTTGAGAATTCACCATGAGTGCACCAGACTGCAGCACCTAAAGGGAGACAATGAAAGCCCTACAACGCTATTGCGCTAACAGCTCAAGGGATCATTGCCACTCTGGAATCCAGGGACAGCAGTGTAGGAAATAAACACTAAGAACATGAATTGCTACATGACTATATAATCATTCCAGCCCCTGACTGCTTAGGAAAAACCCAGGGAAATGCTTCTGAGAAACAATTCGTCTAAGAATACACCGCACAGTCATCTTTGGCCAGGGAGAAACTGGGCCCAGATGTGCTCACTCATAACTGAGGAGAATTTAGTAAGTTCATGATTATCGTACATTTGGAAAAGTGTCTACTCATTAAGATAAAAATTATCGACGTTTCACAGTTTACTACTTGTTGAGAGATCACTGAGTCAAAGCATCACCAAGCAGGAACAGGGAAAATTAGAGGCCAACCATAGACACGCACGGAAGCTTACTCTATCAAGGAAGAGAACTTTGAAAAAGAGAATTATTATTTCAAAAAACTCTTCCACTTGATTGAGGATGGATAACGTAGGCGAAAACGACTGAGGAAAATATTCTCCCTTCGGATCATTTACTCCTTCAGTATGGATGAGCAAAGACTAAAAATCATGGGTCCATTATAATCAAAATACAGTGTTTATTTCCCACTTGGCTAAACTTGATGTGGGCAAAACCACATACTTCATTATTTGAGACTATCCTCTAGGTTTGGAACCACTTTTCTTCTAGGCACAAAGCATGAGACGGGCATCCTTATTTATCTTTCAAGTTGACTCACTAGTTCTTTATAACAAACTAAATTATAAAAAGCCCTGGAGGTAGATGCCGTGAAATAAAGTTAAACCAATTTCTCTTCTTTTTTTCTGTACATCTTGTACAAGTGTAGCCTCAGTAAAAAGAGTTTTATTCCTGACCACTTCCCTCTTTTATATGCTGCATTAAGAATGAGATGCAGGGGTGCCTGGGTGGCTCAGTGGGTTAAGCCGCTGCCTTCGGCTCAGGTTATGATCTCAGGGTCCTGGGATCGAGTCCCACATCGGGCTCTCTGCTCAGCAGGGAGCCTGCTTCCCTCTCTCTCTCTCTGCCTGACTCTCCATCTACTTGTGATTTCTGTCAAATAAATAAATAAAATCTTTAAAAAAAAAAAAAAAGAATGAGATGCAAATATGAGCTATTTTGATACATACTTGGTCTGAGGCCCAGGCACACATATTGTTGTAGAGGTTTCCTAGGACAATCACCAGCAAGGACTGCTCCTGAAGAAATACACTGTGCCAACTGAAGCCACAGCGGATTCCAGAAGCCCTACTTCTAGCTGGGTTTGAGATTTTGGAGAAGAGTCTATGTATTTTTCTACTTTTTCCATCATAGGATGTACAATTTACTGTATACTCTGAGTCAGGGTGAGTAAACGGAGCTAAGATGAAATTTTACTCTACATCAAAATTCTATGAGAATTTTGTTTCAGACTGTAAAATTCTGATTTTTCTAAAATACTCGATTTTTAATCAAAATGCCAACAAAAAGATCAACTGTATTATGGTCTTCTAAACTTTCACTGGGTAAAGAACCTCAACTCCCTACTGTAGGATACGAAACTAAATGCTATCTTTTGTGCATCCTAAGGGATGTATGGGATACACTGTATAGGGTACCACCGTTGCATTTGGTACTGAGAACTGTTCCAAGACTCTTATTAGTAAAAAATAATAAATATGGACTATGGTAATGACAGATGCACTGCATCTATAGTATTTTATTAACTTTATATTATATCCCTGATCTGTAGTTACTCAACTGTTCGTGAACTCTGGAGCAAGAATAATTTTATCTTTAAAAAAAAAAAAGGGGGTGCCTGGGTGGCTCAGTGGGTTAAAGCCTCTGCCTTCAGCTCAGGTCATGATCCCAGGGTCCTGGGATCGAGCTCAGCAGGGAGCCTGCTTCCTCCTCTCTCTGGCTGCCTCTCTGCCTACTTGTAATCTCTGTCTGTCAAATAAATAAATAAAATCTTTAATAAATAAATAAATAAATAAATAATAAAAATCTTTAAAAAAAAGAAAGAAAGAAAGAAAGAAAAGAAAAGAAAAAAAGGAAAAAAAGAATTAACTTTATCTTCTCAAGAAGTACACTAGTTTTTTCCAAATATCTTTATAGAACTGACGGTAGTTTGGGGACAGAAAGAAAGGCCCTTCCATGCACAGTCGCCTTACTAACAAGAAAAATGGTGTGGTTTTTTAAAATGACATGCTCTCTTGATCCTTCAGGCCAGGAATTCATGGTATGTTGCCTAACAGTAATAAAAACAAACTCTTAGAAAATTTCAATTGTTACTGCTCTCTCTCAGCTTCAACTCAATCGAACCTATAGAGACAGGCAAATCCTCTTTTGGTGGAGGATGTTTTCTGATTTACCAGAACCTGGTCTGTCTTGGTTCTGAATTTAGAAATTCCATCTGGCAAGCTACCCTCTCCTTTAAAAACTTCAGCAGACAATGCATTTTATCTATTTCTTTATGGATATAGCCCCATTTATTGTTTATGAACCAAACTTCTCCTCTGTAATCAATTCCACGTTCGTATTAAGATATGCCAGAACAATATTTTGTGTCTGGTTCTTAGTACCCGATGTTCATGTGATGTCACAAATGATCCAGATAAAGGAAGCTGGGACAGTGTCAGAAAGAGGCTCCTCACCTGACAGAATGTAACATACAAAAGGGCAGTAGAGAATTTTTCCTTACCGCCTGCTGGCAGTTCATTCCAAGGTTCCCTTTTTCCCCACGAACTACTTTCATCAGACAATGCAGAGTTCGCCCTTTTCGATGTAATCCAGAACAGTGGTGTTCAATCTCCCCGCGACAGCTCAGGATGATCTCAGGGCTCAAAGAAAAGTCTTCCATCAACATGCGCCGGTAATCTAACATCTCCCCCTGGCACTCGCTGCTCACCTGGCGCCCTAAGTTAGGAGCAAAGTCACAACATTATGGATGGTGAGCATTACAATCAGGTATCACTGCATAGAAAAGCACACGTTCTACTTCAGAATATAATATACCAGTCATGCCATCATCTAGACTGAAAAGCTCAGAATACAGAGAGAGCTTCATTGGCATAAAATGAGTTTAAGACTCCAGAGACTAGGGTTTATCTTGACAGTGTTCTGCATTACATAGATTTTATACTACTAAACTAAAACTGCAAATGCTTTGCCAATGGGAGTCTTATCAATAAGATAATTATGGGGGTAACAATGAAAGACAAGAATAATCTCTAATGGCCTACAGAATTAAAGACTGTGAAAATGACCACATTTCAAACATTCACTATAGCCTCCCCAGCCTCCTTCCTTGAGCTAAAAATGCCAACTGGGAAAACTTAAGAAAATTAAAAACAACAACAACAACAAAAACCCCAACTTTACCAAGGTATAATTAACATTAAAAAAGGCTGTATTTTCAAAGCAGACAACTGAAGAGGTTTGACATATGTGTATGTTGTTGAAGCCATCACCACAATCAAGATATTGAACATATCCATTAACTTCTGAATTTTCTTGTGGTCCTCTCCCTCCCTCTCTCCCCCAGACCCCTCCTAGAGCAAAAAATGAGCTGCTTTCTGTGACTGCAGATTAGTTTACCAGTTTCCACTTTTTAGAAGTTGATATAGACACAGTCATAGGGTATGCATTTTTTTGGTCTAACTTCTTCCACTCAGCATAACTATTTTTAAATTCATCCATGTATTATCAATTCTTCCTTTTTATTGCCAAGTAATATGATTCCATTATGTGGATATACTGCCATGTGCTTATCCCTTCAACTGCTGATGGACATTTGGATCATTTCCAGTTTTGGGCTATTACAAATAAAGCTGTTCTGGGTATTCATGTCTAAGAGTTTATATGCATATATGCTTGTGTATCTCTTAGGTAAATACAGCTGAGTCATATGGTAGGTAATATATTTAACTTTTAAGAAACTGGCAAACTATTTTCCAAAATGATTGTACTACTTTTAAGTTCCCATCAGTAGTGTTCAATAGTCCAGTTCTTCCATACCCTTATCAACACTTAGTAAGGTCAGTCTTTTTAACATTAGCAATCTGTGTAACTTTTCTGAATTATCTGCATGTAGCCTTTGGCCATGTATTTATTGAATCGTTCTTTTCTTGTTAATTTACAATTTAAGAACATTTTTTTAAGCACCCAAATTAGATGGTATTATGTATACTGTCTTAGAATATTCTTTTGTAAGTTAATAAACTCTACCTTTCATTTTAGGGCCATTTTATCTAATATCCAGACCATAGTCAACATTCTCCAATTGTCTCTATAACATCCTTTGATATTCAATTCAAGACCATGCACACTGTCCCTGGGTGCTACTCCACCACTTTCAAGGTTAGGAGCTTTTCCCCACTATCCAGGTATGGAAAAAAAAAATTCATCAAAAGCTCAGAGTTTTAACGTCCCAGGACATTTCATCTTCACAGCTTGTAGCCAATACTACAAAAGACAGCCCCGATCTTCTATACAGCCATCTTGGCTCTTTTGTCAGGGTTGACTTTTGGATTCAAAAATTTCTAGTTTCGGGACACCTGGGTGGCTCAGTTGGTTAAGCAGCTGCCTTCGGCTCAGGTCATGATCCCAGCATCCTGGGATCGAGTCCCATATCGGGCTCCTTGCTCAGCGGGGAGCCTGCTTCTCCCTCTGCCTCTGCCTGCCATTCTGTCTGCCTGTGCTTGCTCTCTCCCCTTCTCTCTCTCTGATAAATAAATAAAATCTTAAAAAAAAATTTTTTTTCTAGTTTCTTTTTTTTCTTTTTAAGATTTTATTTATTTATCCGACAGAGATCACAAGTAGGCAGAAAGGTGGCGGTTGGGGTTAGCAGGCTCCCCACTGAGCAGACAGCCCGATGTGGGGCTTGATCCCAGCACTCTGGGATCATGACCTGAGCCAAAGGCAGAAGCTTTAACCCACTAAGCCACCCAGGTGCCCCCCAAATTTCTAGTTCCTTAATATCATTAGTGTTATAACAATAATAGTACCTATCATTTATTGAATGCTAAGTGCTATTCCAAAAAACCTCATTTAATTTTCATAAACAAATAAATAAATCCTCACCATAAATATTAGTTTTGTTTTATAGATAAGAAAAATGAGTTTGGGGAGAGATTAAGAAATGTAAACAATGGTCACCCAGCCAGTTAATTTGATGATAGAGCTTTTAATTTAAAGCTATGTCTCTGACCCAAAGCTTGTATGTTAAATCATTATGCTACCCTGACTCTCCTAAAAATGTTGACCATGCATTTTAAAAAATTAAAATCATTGGATTTGAGAAATATACCTTCCTTAAAAGGGTGGGGGCACCTGAGTGGCTCAGTCGATTAAGTGTCCACCTTTGGCTCAGGTCATGATCCTGAAATCCCAGGACTGAGCCCCATGTTGGGCTTCCTGCTCTGCAGGGAGTCCGCTTCTCTCTTGGCTTCTTCCCCTGCTCCTTTTCTCTCCCTGTCTCTTCTGCTCACTCTCCCTCTCTCAAATAAAGACATAGGGAAAAAAAATTGGGGACTGTTGAGCTAAAAGAAAGAGCCTTCAAAAAGGCTTCGGGACACCAAGCCTTCAGTTCTTGAGTTACGCTTACAAAGAAAGGTTTCTGAGTTGCAAGGCACAGGTGCGCTCAAAACAGCAAATGCAGGAAGAAAATAACATTTACAGGTACAAGAGGCTTTAGGACGTGAATCCAAAAAGGACTGAAAAGATAGAGAGAAATGAACTCTTACCTCTATGCACGGCTGACTCCAAACACATGAGAAGGTAGGAGAGCCTGGCTTCCCGGGACCGCGGAAGGTTTTCCACATTACACCGGTATTTCTTCAGGTCACTCTTACAGGATTTGGCCAACGAATAACTGACTTTATAATCCTGGGCAATAAGCTTCTGGCGGGTCGTCAGCGCTTCTCGACACTGAATAAAAAGGGCAATAAAGGGGCACCTGGGTGGCTCAGTGGGTTAAGCCGCTGCCTTCGGCTCAGGTCATGATCTCAGGGTCCTGGGATCGAGTCCCGCATCGGGCTCTCTGCTCAGCAGGGAGCCTGCTTCCTCCTCTCTCTCTCTGCCTGCCTCTCTGCCTACTTGTGATCTCTCTCTGTCAAATAAATAAATAAAATCTTTAACCCACTGAGCCACCCAGGCTCCCCAATAAATAAAATCTTTAAAAAAAAAAAAAAAGGCAATAAAGACCTCTGCTGTTCACAGGGACCTCTAGGGCCAACAGAGGCTCATGGCAAAGTACATGTCAACAACTGCAGCTGTCATCAAAACACCTACCTTTGAACTTGGTTAGCCTCCAATCCAAGTGTGCGAAACTAGTGTGGAGGTAGGGATGCATGGATGGGGAAGGCCTGGATTCCTACCCTGAGTCGCCAGTGGTTGCTGTAGTAGCAGAGCAGCTGTCCTACACACACGAGCCCTTGGTGGGCTCTAATACAGTGACTTCACCAAGCCCTCTTCCTTTTACACAGTGTCCCTCAAGTCAAGTTCACACAAATCAAAGTGGCAGCTGACATAACATTCTTATGTTATGCTGCTACATTCTGTGCTTTTAAAATAGAATTATTCAATAGTAAATGATAGAAACAACTGAAACACTTCTTCAGATGTCCGGGAAAGCAAATGGCAGGAGAGCAAAACCAAGAATAATTTTCTTTTTAAAAGTCATAAAAGATTCTTGCATTCATCCAGGGACAGAGGACTAATAGTAATGAGAATGCTTGATGAAACAGCTGCTGAAAAATTAAATAGGTAATTGGTTTGGTTAGCCTGAGTTTCCTGAGTATGAAGGGCTGGCTTTAGTGTGACTACGATACACAATTCTCTAATTTTACTCCCCAAGTTGATTCCCAATGGGCTTCCCAATGTCCAGATATTACAAAGCTTCATTTTCTTGGCTTAAGTGAAATATGCTTTGGTTCTCTACTAAAAGCCAAATGTCTTGCCTCTGAAAAGGGTAAGCTTTATCAGCCATTTCATACTCTGATACGAACTTATAAGACTATTGTTTGAGAGGATTTAAGAGAACTTTAAAGAAATGAATAAAATATTGGTTTGTTTCTAAGTAATACTTACCTTCTCACTCATGGATTCTTCAAACTTATGGTTAAAGAGGCATTTGTACACTCTGCCTTCACCAGCTTGCGTCTGTAAGATGAACACACACATGATCATGTGGATGACGACAATTAGCTAAGTAGTTAGACAGGGCACTATCCACGATCCTATAAAGAACTTTCTTTAAATTATTATAAACGTGAGTACCTTTGAACAAATGGCTCAGCCATTTACAACATTTAGTAGCCTTTGGTAGAAAACAGTATTGCAGACAGCTGAAAAAAATTTTCCCATGATGCTTGGCTATTGTCATTTGTTCTCAGATACACTGTTATTTAGGGAACCAAGAGAAGTGTCGGTGAGTCATTTCTTACGACTTGATGCTGGAGTCCATAAAACTCATAACCAGTGGCTCTGACAGTTAAAGCTGCTAATAATTCAAGAGCAGAGGGTGGGAGTACACACAAGTTACTCTCAGCTCTTTGTTCGAAGGATGGAGATAAGCGTTAGCAAGTCTTCTGTAAGGTCTGGAGATAGTAATCAAGGATTTAGTTTTATAAGTTAGCCACCTGCTGTTTTGTTCATCTTAGCCAAAAAGATGTAGCATGCAATACGGCAGTTTTAGCCATAGAATAGGTGTGAATAGGATTCCCCAGTAAAATGGGATTCCAGTATATAAATAACATAGACTTCCAAGATCTAAAATTGAGAAGTGAGATAAAGTAGAAAAAATAATGTGTGGAGACTGTCGGAAGCCAACTGTTAACTAGATGTTAAATCATCAAGGCTGAACATCTAACATCGTTCTCTGTTATCCTGGGAACAACTCCGCCTTCCATTTCACTGCCTAGTATCTACACAGGAGAGTGTGCTGGTTTATTTCATTTTGGACTAGGGTATTAAAAACATTTTAAAGGAGAAGAAGAGCTTCTGAGCTGACTCACGTTTTCACAAAAACGCTCCCGATCATCTCGGCAAGCAAAATATAAATGCCGGTCTAGATGAAAGTCATCTGAGGACAGCTCAGCCACCCGCAGAATGGCTTTCTTGCAGAGTTCAGAGACTTGAATCTTGGGATCTCTCTCTTCTGCTTCTTTCACCAGGCCCTTTTCCAAACATGATACCACCTCACCTTGTGAATGTGCATCCTAAAATAGCAAGGGTAGTAATACTGTAAAACTCTCACCACAATGAGTTTCAATTAAACATCATTTGCTTAAAAAAACAACCACCACCACCTCAATTCAATATATAGTTGGCTTATTGGTACTCTGCTGAGAAAGGAGGTGGGAACCAACCACACTGTGGCAGTTACAGAAAATGCCCTCAACACTCTTCTTTAGAACAGATACTTGCATGCAACAAATGGAAAGAGAGGTCCTGGGATATTTAAGTATAGTTTAGTTAGCACTAGAAATAGAAACCTGAATTCTTTGCGCTTAAAACGTCAGAAAAATTCTAAGAATTTACATCAGCCCAATGCTCTGATCATGGTTCATATCAATACCGAATTAACACTGCAGAAATCTCTGTAAATTAACCTCAAAGGGTGAGAGGTATTTCCCCAATAATGCTTCTAGTCATGTGGAAAAAACAAAACAAAACAAAACAAACCCACCATAAAATCCATTGAGAAAAGATGTTAGAGATGTCTTTCTCATTTTTCTCCTCTATGCTGTCCACAAAGACCCCTATATGTACAATTTGTAGCGTAATACTCGCTTTGATGTGTTAGATTTATCTTAATACGATTTAATGAGATTACCACCTTTTATACAAACTGAGTTTGAGAGCTTTCTTGAAACCATCCAATTATCTTTAATTGTATATTGCATTAGCCCCATAGCAACCACAAGCATTCATTCACTCAAAATATGAGAAATTTCCCCTAAATATTTCTACTCAAGAGTCCCAATCTGCTCTACTCAGAAGACATGCTTTAAACACTTGAAAGCTGTAACTATAAATACAGCAAACCAAAGCAGCCAGAAGTATATGTGATCTCTTATTTACGCACACACCATCTTGTTTTGGTAAAATACTTTATCTACGAAATCATCTGTAGGTAATAAAAAGAGTCCCAAAACCAGGCAGGGAAACATCTACTTGAAGCAAAAATTCAACAATAACAAAAGTTGTATGTAGTTTCCCCCCTAAGCTTTGTTTAATGCATTTTGTTTGACAGCACGTTAATTTCTAAGTATTTCCATGAAAACGTCCATGTTCTCTCTGATACCTGTGGAAAGGGGTGAGAGCTGCGGTATCTCTTGCGCAGAGGAGTCAACACAGGCCTAAAGGAGTTTACCGACTCATCTTGGGTTGCAGAAGGTAAGGGGCCTAGCTAACAATCCATCATTTATTTTTCTAAACCTTGGGGTTCCAGAGAACTCCTAAAATTTGTTATGTGGGCATTACACATTTTTCCTGAGGAGGGCTCACCGCTTTCATTAAATTTTCAAAAAAGTGTGCTGACCCAAAAAGGATCAGGAAGCACACTCTACTAGCAGATTCTCATGCCCCCGTCCTCTATCTGCACCTGAACCTTGAGCACTAGTTGTATGATTCTATTCACTGCATTTAAAAACCTGAGAAGACCAAAAAGATATTTTGGAGGGCAATTGTGAACAAGATAAACAAACTCTGAGTGACTAAAAAGGTCAGAGAGAAGAGTCAACACAAACCCCAGAAATCCAGAATAAGGCTTAATTTTTTTTCCTAATTTATGAGCAACACTCAAGTATGTCTGAATATGGCCCACTTAAGCAAGGCGTATGCATTTCCACTTTCCAAAGGAAAAACAAACATGATAACATTTCGACAGAAACATATCAGGCACTTACTATTTATGGCATACAAAAGATTATTATAAACATGAATTAGTTTATAAAACAACAAAACAATATCCAACACCAAGGTTTAGTAGCCCATGAAAACTCACTTGAATGGCTGCTAGCAATAAGTCTTAATCATATAAAAGGGGTTGAGGGGCGCCTGGGTGGCTCAGGGGGTTAAAGCCTCTGCCTTCGGCTCAGGTCATGATCCCAGGGTCCTGGGACTGAGCCCCGCATTGGGCTCTCTGCTCAGCAGGGAGCCTGCTTCCTCCACTTTCTCTCTCTGCCTGCCTCTCTGCCTACTTGTCATCTCTGTCAAATAAACAAATAAAATATTTTTAAAAAATCATATAAAAGGGGTTGAAAATAATAAAACAATAATCTGACAGTCAACTCCCAATTCAGATTTAGCTGTTAGTCCTGGCACCACTTAATTTCCACTTAATGAGTCTAAGTGTTTCCCTGTATTCTTAGGGTCTGTAACTGTTTTAAATGTGTCACCAGTAAGAATATCTATTTAGGGCTATTATATTTCTTAATGGTTCCACATGCTTCTTCTTGGATTTAAATAAAGGGAGCATCATTGTGGCTTGAGATCCCTTAGGGAATCTGAAATTTAATTATAATTACTGTGCAACTGTACAACACATACTGGTGCTAGGCCATATCATCATTTCCATTAGATGTTTTTATTCATGCTAACTTTAGATAATTTTTTCAAATAAATATACTTCAAGAATTCTTCTTGGTTCTCTGAAGTCTCTGAGTTCAGCCCATTTTAGTTATGTAACTGAAACGTATGCAAATATTTGACAAGACTGTATGGCTAATTACTGAATAAGAATGAAAACAAGGGAGGTAAACTACACACGGGCACACCACCTCGAGGAAAATAAAATTACTTAGATTAAAAAAGATTAAGTTATTGATACACTCACTGGCTTGACATAGGAATAACAAATGATCCTATAAATGGACTTAAAAGGGACTTGTACTGTGGTGAAACAAATGTCTTTCTTAAAACTACAAAATGTCCTGATCAGTTTTTAGCAATTTGATAGGTAATATTTCTTTTCTTCCCCATAAACCTTGCCCTTTTTTGTTGTTATTGTTTAAGGAACAGAGAAAAATAACACTAATCCCAAAAAGGAAGAACTCAGTTTTCATCTCTGTTATAAACCACTCTCTAGTTCAGTATTTTTGGTGTCTTCTGTGATCTTTCTCACTACAGAAGGAGAGAAAAACTGTCCAAAATATTCAACGTAGCCAGTTAAAAGCACAGAATGATAAGACTATAGAACTACCAAGTGAAAAGTCTAAAAGTAGTAATAATGTAGGACATGTCCAGAATTAAGTTCCGGTATTGGATCGCACATTGTACCTTTTCTTCAGATGATGTAAATGCATTTATACTTTTACTTTTGAAGATCTGTCATTTTAACTGTATTTACTTAGAAAAAATTTTATTAATATATAGTCTTTGCTCTCAAATCTATGTATATTAACATTTTGAAAAAAAATCATAATTTTGACACCATGACTCTTTTACATTCATCCAGAAGCAGGGTACAAACACATTAGCCATTATTACCCCCTCCTCTGACCTTTGGAAGAAGTCAGTTCAAAGCCAGTCACAGAGGAGTTTGCAAGCTTCAGTGCCAAATTTGAAATCAACAAGCAAGAAGTTGATTCATTACTTTTCAGGATAATCTGCAAATCTAAATAACTGGCCTCAGAGAAATAAACTATAGTTAGAAAAGACAGGAAGGGCTGAGGACATGCCTCCCTCACTTTTAAACATGGCTGTAGCACCAAAATGGATTATATAGGAAGGAACATGTTTTTTTCAAGAGTGCAAGCATGAATCTATCTTACTGTCCCCAAAATACAGAAAGCCTTTGTGCTAGGATAGAGGCTTGGTATAAACAGAAATTCACCTGTAGCATAAGATAAACATGACAAAAACGTGCATTTTGTCAGGTGGGAGGGTAGGTGAGCCTAGTGGTGGGTATTAAGGAGGACACATATTACACGAACACTGGGCATGGTGCATAAACAATGAAATCTTGGAACATCGAAAAAAAAATTTTTTTTTAATGTGCACTTTGATGATCCACAGAAACCTTTTTTTTTTTTCTTATTTTAACGAAGCTGGGCAGACAATCCTCACTGTCCAGTTCTTGGGCTCTAGTACTACTGTTTTCTGTGATCGTTTCTGGCACTAAATAAACCCTAGTAACTCAAACACGCAGTTGAAAGCAGGTTTTGTACTGATAATTCAGATTGCGAGTGGGAAGCTAACCAGTGACTATCTTGGTGTCAAGAGGGAAAAACTACCACAAAAAGAGGTGAACTGTAATGGTCTACTCTACAGTGTGGACCACTAATCACAAATATGGAGAAGTGTCATTACTGATTCCTAAAAAAAGGTGTTTGGAACACTTATGTGAAGCTTTTAAAAGGAATGAGATACGGAATTGGACATGATCTCTAACACCCTAAATAAAATCAGAAGAGCTTCCTGAATTATTAGGGTAGCTTAAGTGCTTTTGTGCCATTTCTAGAGTCTGCTGGGAAGGAAGAAATCTGCCTTCTTTATTAAAACTGGTCTTTCTTAAGCTGCCAAAAGCTCTATGCCAAGTTCACAGTGCTCTCAAAACTGACCCACAGGTACCCTGTGAGAGGGCCAGAGCCCTGTGCTGGTATAAAGGAAAGGGTATTTGGTGACAGGCAGACAATAACCAGCACTAAAACCATCACCCAAACTGGTATGTGCAGCTCTAGTATTCCAACACCATGCCCCTTACCCTCTGTCAGTGACAGAAGCCAGCAAACCACGGGGCAACGAACAAATAGAGGGCAAAGAGACAAAGGATTTTATTTTTCATCATATTTCCTAAAGAGCAGATTAATGAGCAGTGGCAAATAATAGCTGAGGTCAGACATATGCCTCAGACCACCTCTCCCCCAGCATCTGTTACTTCTCAGGAGTTTCTTTCATTTTGCTGAGCCAACAGATTTAGAATAAACCTAGCCAAACCTCCATTGTGACCTTCTAGACAAGAGACTCACAAGAACAAAAATAAGACCAAACATAATTAAGACAGAAGTCGTCAACTAGGTATTTTCCTTCTTGTCTTTACTAAAACTAGTTCTTATAAGATAAAAGTAGCAACAAATCACATTTATAGAGTATCTTACTTCTCACAAGCCAGAAGTACCTTCATATAACTTAAACTTTTCTAATATTTAAATCTTCTTTTATACCAAGGTGTTTACTAAGTAATTTTTTTATAGCAGCAAATAGGTACACGCAGAGAAAGGTTAGGCAACTCAAGTCTCTGCTACTCTAACTACTTTGTCCACAAAACAACAAAATGCTCTGCTAGGGAACGCTACAGGTAACTAGCAACTGGTTTAGTATTTACTACTCTTGGCTGATGTTAATTCCTCTGCTTCCCCAGATAGTACTGAAATACTATAAAGAGATGGAATGCATTCACGGGTCAACTAGCCTTAGATCTTGCGGCTGACTGGACCTCCACTTTAAGGCCACCTCCAGCCTAAATTTTTCCCATGCCAGATATACAAAACTTTTCATTCATCAAGTTCATAGGATCCCTTGGTGAAGCCAGTATAAACAGAGTAGATACCTTTTCTCCAAGCCGAATGCTGCCACATTTCAGAATGTTGATATCATTTTTGCAGTCATCCATGAAGCCACAGATCAAACGGTAATCACTGAAAATGATGGCTGTCATCTTGGTGATATACTGGTGACACTGATACTCAGTGATGTTGCCTCGGTGATCCACCAAGCAGGAGACCAAGTAACCTTTCCCAACCGGTTCATCAGCACATTCTTTAATCTGCTCCAAAGAAAGTGGCTGTTTTACACAAGTGTTTTATTCTATCAAACGACTTTTTACAAAAGCGAATGTCTGCTATTCTCTTATTGATTTCCCATCGATATTTGGGAGAAAAAGAGGAAAGCACTTAGAAATACATTCGTTATAAAGAAAATAGTGGCATGCCTATTCAGATTGTTGTGGGGTCTAGGAAATATCTGATTAATGTGTTTGGCAACAAATTTTTAGAATTTCAGCTTTACTGAGATATAATTTTTTTAAAAAGCTTTTCTATAGCTTCAGCTCTCCGGCTGCTTGAAGCTCAAGCCGCCATCATGAACAAGACAGTCACTATCCGGACCAGGAAGTTCATGACCAACCGACTACTTCAGTGCAAACAAATGGTTATTGATGTCCTTCATCCTGGAAATACAACAGTACCTAAGACAGAAATTCGGGAAAAACTAACCAAAATGTACAAGACCACACCAGATGTCATATTTGTATTTGGATTCAGAACCCATTTTGGTGGTGGCAAGACAAGTGGCTTTAGCATGATTTATGATTCCTTGGATTATGCAAAGAAAAATGAACCCAAACATAGACTTGCAAGATATGGTCTGTATGAGAAGAAAAAGACCTCAAGAAATCAGTGAAAAGAACGCAAGAACAGAATGAAGAAAGTCAGGGGGACTGCAAAAGCCAATGCTGGTGCTGGCAAAAAGTGAGCTGGAGACTGGACAACAGAAGGAGTAAAGATGCCGCAGTGGCTTTATCTGTGGTGGTTGTGCAGATTTTTCATGAGAGGATTAATAAACTAAGAATGTTAAAAAAAAAAACATCTATAGCTTCAGAATGGTTCTATTGAGAAGTCCCTTTATCCATGCAAAGAATGCAATGGACAGTGAGGAGATTAATCTGGGAAACAGCTCTGGAAAACAGGTGCAGAACTGAAGTCTAGGGGCATGTCCCAAGCCAAGCTACACAGCACCCTATTAGTGTCAGGTAAACCTAATGGCTGAGAGAAGGCAGGCGGGAAGGCATAATATTACTTCTCGACATGACATTAATATGTTCTAAATTAACTGTGGATTTAGACATGTGTTTTTGAACTTAGTAGAATCCCAGCTTCACCACTATGGTCTGGAACAGAAACATGTTTAAAATGATGCTCAGTGCAGTCTGGAAGAAGTCTGAGAAAGGGGAGGCCACTGTAAGTCTAATTTGGGTGGTTTAGACACATGTTCTACTGGATCAAGCACAGCGTAATTCCACATGGTTTGGGTTCTGGCAAAGTGCATCCCAAACCACACGTGTGAATGAAGCCAATGAGCCAAAAAAAAAAAAAAAAAAGCTGAAATTCAGGCACAAAAAAGTAAAATCTACTTAATGGGTTGTAAACTTGAATTATAAAACAGGGAAGGTTGTTTGGAAAAATCCTACTGCATTTGAAGAAATTAAAAACAAACAAAAATGATAGTTTTGACAAGAGTAAGGGGCCCAAATGTAAATGTTTATTTTTAATGTAAACAAGAAGAAAATGTTTTATTGGCTTTTTGAAACCAAGAGTAACCACTCTCTACTATCACACTACCTATCCTAAATACACACAGAAAGCAAAAACAAATACACTCTCCCTTTCCAAAAGGTGCCCGGTGAAGAATATACCACACACTCACTATCCTATAGCCCCCTGGGTCTCTCTACGTCCAGTCCTTGTATCAAATCCAAACCAAGTGAAACACTCAACTCAAGACAGAAAATGGTGTTTACTTTTCAAAGAAGCAAACTTGAGAATTTAAGAAAATAGTCTTGCTCTGGCTTCAAGAGGCAGAGAGATCTTCCACAGTCAAGATGAATGCAACTCTTTCAACTTAACCTTGAGGGTTTTTTGTTTTTTGTTTTGAGACGCCCAGAAAGAGGGTAATAAATGTATTTCCAGGAAAAGGCTTTTGTTTTGATTTTGAGCAAAATAGAGTTAAGTTTCACAAGTAAAAGGAGGAATAGCTGTTTGAAAAAATCTCAGCATTTGTAATTCAACCAAAGAAAAGCCTGTATAAGAACACAGAGCTAGCAACAGAAGCCTGGGTTTTAAAACTTAGTGAAGTGCAAGCATTCTTACAGCTCTTATACTGGGCAATCAATAGTTTACAGATCTGAAGAAAAATCAGGAGCACATTTTAAATTGGAGTCCCAATGAGAACATAAATGTATATTTAGCTTTAATCTCTTGGGATTTTACTGAAACACAGAGATGTAGTACCTCTTTGCATTTCAGTTCATCATCAATTAGGACAGGGGGTAGTGTTTGAATTAAAAGTTGATGCTTTTATTCAATCATTCTATTGGCTAGAAGCTTAATACAACAGAAAGAAAATTTCTATGATTAACAGCAAGAAACACCATATTAAGGCATCAACATGTCACGAATAGGAGTAAACTGTGAAGTGGTCAGGGAGCAGTGCTGCCATCACTATTTTTGACAAGAAGCAGGAGGAAAGCCAGCAGTATTTGGCTCAGCAATGGAGAGGGGCACCTGGGTGGCTAAGTCACTGGGTGTTCTGCCTTCAGCTCAGACCCTGATCCCAGGGTCTGAGGGTGGAGCTCCATGTCAGGCTCCCTGTTCCACGGTGAGTCTGCTCTCCCTCTCCCACTCCCCCAGCTTGTGTTCTCTCACTGTGTCTCTGTCAAAAAATAAATGAAATTTTTTAAAAAATGGAGGGTAAATGAAAGTTTGGTTTGCAGTTTGCAGGTATTCTTGTGATACTCCTTTTCTCCTTGCCAGCAGAATTGCAAGAGAAGGAGATGTAAAGTAAAACATTTTGTTGGCAACTATGTTCTTCCTGATATTTAATTTTCCTGACTTCGGTATAATCTCCCTCTAGGAAGGGATGAATTCTCATTTTTACTTGAAATCATTCACAAAACCACAATACCCCAAAAGGTTACAAGAGGACCATCATTACATACACATTATAAGAAAGCCAGTTATGCATACGTGTTGTGTGTGTGTGTGTGTGTGTGTGTCTTTTATAAGCCAGTGAAGAGGGAAATTATTCTGATGAATCTGGATAGACTCACATGACAATCAAACTGGTATATACAACTAACCATACTATCTGTAGTTCACACTGAACCAAGACAATTGAAAATTTTCCCCAATTAGCATCTGTACAATGCTGTACATTTTCATTAATTATTTTTGTTTTTATACTCAACACCCATCTATAACAATAGACACAATTCTTGTCACAAACTTTTTAAATGTCAATTCCTATTATTTGAAGCATATGCCTCTATGGTTCAATTGAACCCACTGCGTAACTTAGAAACATTTACAGGCCTCCTGGGGAGACCCATTCTGAAAAGCTTCAGACATCAGCAGACTGCAAAAAGTACGAGTGGAGCACTGATGACAGAAGCAGTTGTGTCCTCTGTTTGGGGATCAACGGAGCCCGATTTTCAATCTGTCTGAATCAACAGCAGCCTAAGATAAATATAGGTGAACATTAACAAAAAGGAGGCTGATTACACATCCCGCCACTGTGGCTTCTCTCTCAGCCAAGACAGATGGGAATTCCAAGAAAAGTAACTGAGTCCAGTCATTCCTCCCTTAATGACTGGCCAGGTCAAGAGATGTAATGTTTTCTTCTAAGTCATTAAATACCCACAAAAATCTTTTACAACCTACCTCTGATATGGTAGATTTGCAAACCTCTCTGGCCACAGACTCAAATTTGGGGTCTGTAGTTAGATTCAGCTTGTAATTCCACAACAACTATGAACAAAAGAAAAAACAAACAAAAACTCCAGTTAGAATAGTATGAAATTTTTCATCGCTGGTTACTGTGATTAAAGTCCATTATACAAAGTCAGATAAAGCATATTCAGTTAATGAAAAGAAAAGGAAGATAAAAATGTCATCATGTTTACAGATAAAAGGAAAAAATGGGCAGACAAAATAAAACACTACCATTCAGGCATACTTCTTTTTCCACTTAAGGACAATTTTTTTTAACTCAAGAAAAAATCTCTGGTTAGGTTTCAGAGAAAACATTAACAAGGTTGTATAAGCCAAATTCTATTAAATCAAGAAGTTTAACCCAGAAGCTCAGACTTAGTGGGTTTACTCACAGATTTCGCAATTCACAGGGCTTCCACAGATGAGTTTCATAAAGGGGAGATGCCAAGCGTCTAGTACGCAGGCCTATCTATCTTCATTCCTTTAAAACCCTCCTTTGTCTTGACACATACTCCGTAAGGTCTACTCTACACAACTGTTTTTTAACATGTTTTAAACTCTAAATTATCTGAAGCCATTACTATTTACAGATGAGTGCTGAATTTTACCATACCTTTTGCAGATTTACTTAACAATTTTCAATGTATGATTCAATTTCTGAAAAGTAGCATAAATGGCCCTTACACCTAGCTCAGATGGAGAGGCAGAGCACAGACTTTGTATGATGCTGAACATGAAGAGAATGGGGGAGAGAGATGCAGCTCCAAGCCTTTCTCTTGGCTATATTCCAAGAATAAACAATACAATCACTCACTCACTGATGCACTGAAACGTGTGCTTAGCACTTGCACTATACCACACACAGTCTGAACTCAAGGTCTTCATAGGCTATTAGAGGAAACAGAAAAACATGTTTGAGTCTGTATTGTACTAGGAACTAGGGGACAAAACAAAAGGAGAAAGAAAAAAAGACTACACCATCCAGTGGTGGCTATGGTCAATGGCAAGCAGTGTGAGCAATACAAGGTATCCCAGCAGTACAGGGGAGGAGGACCCCGGACTGTGTTGGGGAGTTTAGTCAAGTAAAGTGTACTATGGAAAGTGCTATCTAAGATGAAACCCTGAGAGATTAGCCGTTAGCCACAGTAAAGGGGGAGGGAGAAGACTGTTTTAGGTAAATGAAACAGCATGCATAGAAGCTCACCAAAAGGTAGAAAGCTCACCAAAAGGTAAACAGAGCATGTTAGAGGAACTGAAAGTTCAATGGAAGACTGATTCTGACAACCCTTGTAAGCCTTGTCTGAACTTCAACCCAAGAGTCACTGAAGGGAAATTAAGAGAGTGACATGACCAGAGCTCGTTGTTATTTATTTATTTATTTATTTGACAGACAGAGATCACAAGTAGAGAGAGAGAGAGAGGAGGAAGCAGGCTCCCCACTGAGCAGAGAGCCCGACTCGAGGCTCGATCCCAGGACCCTGGGATCATGACCTGAGCTGAAGGCAGAGGCTTTAACCCACTGAACCACCCAGGCACCCCGCCAGATCTGCTTTTTTAGAAGTGTAACAGAGGCTTATATCACCTGCGTTGGGAACAACACAGAAATAAGCACTTAATTCCATATAGGAGTACTGGAAAAAAAAAAAAAAATCTGTGAATAAATAAAATATGAAGGATGAGTAGTATTTCTTCTCTTCCCCCCTAAAGAAAAAAGCAAGCCAGCAAAAAGCTCTAACCCTTCAACTACCATCAATAAGTGAGTTTTTAGAAAAAAAACACTGGCCACCATCTATAACAAAAGCTCTAAAAGGAGCTGTGCTTTGCTCAGCACAGTGTATGCCCAGTGCCTATAAGAGAGAGTGACAGAACACACAGACATCAACAAATATTTGTTAAATAGATGAACAAAAAAATAAATTTATACCATAATGAGTGACAAGTTCAACCAATAGGACATATGAGGCCAAACTAAGAATGTGGGTATAGGAGAAACTTAGTTCTAACTGAAGGAATCTTGGGCCTCCTGGCTCCACACAAGCAAAGACGAATCCAGTGATTCAAAAGACAAGGTTAGAATTTAGACAAACACATTTTACAATTATCTATGAATTAAGTCAGTACTACTTGGTGATTACATTTTATATTTTATTTTTTAATTTAATAAATAAAATATTTAAAAATATTATTTATTTGAGAGAGAGAGAGAGAGAGAGAGAGAGCAAGAGCAGGGGAAGGCCAGAAGGAGAGGGAGAAGCAGACTCCCTGTTGAGCAGGGAGCCCAATGTGGGGGCTTGATCCCGGGACCACCCGAGCCCAAGGCAGATGCTTAACCAAATGAGCCACCTAGGTACTCCTAACTTTTGTATTTTAAAATTAAAGCAACATTCTTCTTTTAAAATTAAGAGTATTCTAAAAACATTTTTTTTTTTTAAATTAAGAGTATTCTGTGTGTACATCAAACCAAAGATTCCTTACTGAGTGACCTATGGCTGACTTCTTTGAAAGGAAGGAAGAAAGGAAAGGCGCCTGGGTGGCTCAGCCAGTTAGGTGCCTGCCTTTGGCTCAGGTCATGATCCCAGCGTCCTGGGATCGAGTACCACATCAGGCTCCGTGCTGAGCAGGGAGCCTGCTTCTCCCTCGCCTGCTCTGCCTGCCGCTCCCCCTGCTTGTGCTCTCTCTCTTTCTGTCAAATAAATAAATAAAATCTTAAAAAGAAAAAAAAAGGAAGGAAGGAAGGAACGAATGACGGAAGGTGGAAGGGAGCAGGCAGGCAGGGAGGGCGAAGTAAGAAAGAAACCCTGTCGGGGCGCCTGGGTGGCTCAGTGGGTTAAGCCACTGCCTTCGGCTCAGGTCATGATCTCGGGGTCCTGGGATCGAGTCCCGCATCGGGCTCTCTGCTCAGCAGGGAGCCTGCTTCCTCCTCTCTCTCTCCGCCTGCCTCTCTGCCTGCTTGTGATCTCTGTCTGTCAAATAAATAAATAAAATCTTTAAAAAAAAAAAAAAAAGAAAGAAATCCTGTCTGGCGGCTCAAGGATATCCCATAAACAAAAACAAATGACAGAAAAATTATAAAATACAAACTACAGGGGGCTTCCTTACTTTATCTAACACAAACTCAGATGTCCTGTAATGGCCTAGAAACTGATTTTCTGTCAAAGCCATTTATATAATCACTTAGAGCTTCTGAAATGTCTTTAACCTTTAACTTTGGAATGTCTAATTTTTGTTTTTAATTTTTTGAGGTTTGATTCACAGACTATAAAAGTCACCATTTTGAAGTGTCCAGATTCAGTGGCTTTCAGTACATTCACACGGTTGTGCAAACACCAGTGTCTAATTCGCGGACATGCTCGTCGTCCCCAACAGAAACCCCACAGCGGTTTTATCCCTCCTCATCCTTCCTCACCCGTCCTTTACCAACCATGAATCTACGTCTGGTCTTTTATTTTTAGTATGAGCTAGTAATGCATGATTATTCCTTCACGAAGGAAAGTACAAAAGGAATTCAACACGGGTTTCCACCAGTACCTTTTCTTCAAGAGAATATAAACATACATTCACACCTGATTTTGGGAGTTGATTACCTGCATCATATTTGATACCTGTCCCGACCTCCTGAGTGGTTGAGTGGTTACTGTCAACTAGAAAAATAACTGCAATTTGACACTAAGTGCTATCGGTTAACAGGATGTAGTTCAGCTTCAATTTTCTTAAACACAAGATGTTCACTTACGAATCCACCCACTTACCCATCTCCCTCTCCTAGACACATACTGAGTAACTACTATAACCTGGAATCTTGCTAGATGACAACATGAAGGGTGAAGAAGAAAAAAAACCACTGTCTCAGCATTCAAGGAGCTCAACCACGGGAGCCAAGCGACAGTCAGCCTGGGAAGCAAATAAGCAATGGAAATATAGTGTGATAAATGTGACACCAGATGCATACCGGAGATGTTATGGGGATACGAAGGAAGAACATAGCTCAGTGAATGTAGAGGAAGGGTACGTGGGGAGGTAGTGACTGTGATACCGGGCTCGATCCGAAGGAATTTTGTCAGGTGAACTGAGGGGGACTGGGGTTCTAGGAGTACAAGGCTAAAAAGGACAGAAAGAGTAATTATAACTTCTAAGGACACCTATAGCTCGGGATGGCTAGGTTAAGGTAATGAAAGATGGGGCTGGGCTGTAAGCAGGGATCAGATGACACAGAGTAGCAGAGCTTACCTTAAAGAATGTGTAGTTTATCTAATAGGAAATGGGAAGCCAGTGAACAATTTAACCAGAGAACTCAAAAGGTCAACTTTGGTCGCAGTGCAAAGAAAGGCCAGACTAGGGGAGGTTAGCAGACCAGTTAAAGGCAAGAAATGCTGGATGGGAGAAGATGGGATATATCTGAAAAAGTCAGGATAGTGACAAGTTTTTGGTACAGATGGTGAAGGAAAAACCTTCCTTCATAGTCAAGCTCCTTGAAAGCCTGTATAGCTCATTTTATCCACTTACTCTTTTATTCATCTCAAAAATTTTAGATCAAAGCTGTTTAGTCAAATAGTTCTATAAATGCAGATAAAAAAATCAGACCAGTTCCCTGACAAGTCCCTTTCTGAAGTCCTACCAACTCCCCAGAGACAAATACTTTAAATTCCTTTAGCTTTTTCTTAGGGTAATTAACACTTTTTAAAAGAGAGAACAAAAGCGAGAGAGACAGAGAGAGAGGTGGGGGGGGGGCAGAGGGACAGGGAGAAGCAGACTTCCCACTAAGGAGGGAGGCCATGACGTGGGACTCGATCCCAAGATCCTGGGATTATGACCTGAGCTGAAGGCAGATGCTTAACCAACTGAGCCACCCAGGTGGCCCTAACTTTACACTTTTATTAACTACTTGCTGTTTCCTGACTTATTAGTTTTAGATATTCTGTAATAGCTTTATACTACAGAAGATAAGGAATGAACTTTAATATGCTTTTTCCTGATATAGATATTGTGATATAGATAAATCACAATGCTAGATAGAATTTACATTATTGATGATGTAAAAGAGCATATATCCTGAGAAATACATAATATTATTATTATCAGACAGAGTAGAAATGTGAAATCAGCAGCTAGAGTCTGGAGGTCTGTAGAAAGAATAGGAGACAGGAACCACTTGTCACCAGAGCATCACCAACTACTCTCCAACAGAAATCCTGGCAGCAGTCTACGTAGTCATCTGGAGGTAAGTTCTCTCCAGATAACAGCTTAGGTGTGAGAAGGCAAGACTCACAAGGTGCCTTGGCTTAGAAAACTCAAGAGCCATGGGAGCTACCATCACCAGTAACAACCCTCTGGTCATAGCTTTCAGGGTCCCCATGAGGGAAATACGCAGGTACCAGTCACCACATCAGGGAAGCCCAAAGTATGACACCCTTAGTGAGTAAAGAAAAGTATCTTTTCTTTATTGCTTTGTATGAATTCCTAAAATATTTTGGACATGTGGTCAGATATATGTATTAAAACGTTTTCTCCTCTATGACTTGCATTTTCACACTCTTAATGTTATATTTAACAAAATAAAATGCAATGTAATGTAATTTATCAATCTTTTGCTTTATGCTTACTTTATGCTTACTGCTTTTGTTTCCCATTAAGTAAGTATAATTCAGAGAATGTGATGCCTCCATCTTTGTTCTTCTTCCTCAAGACTTCCCGCTTCTTTGGCGGGAAGCCTGGGTGGCTCAGTGGGTTAAAGCCTCTGCCTTCGGCCCAGGTCATGATCCCAGAGTCCTGGGATCAAGCCCCACATTGGGCTCTCTGCTCCACAGGGAGCCGCTTCCTCCTCTCTCTCTGCGCCTGCCTCTCTGCCTACTTGTGATCTCTGTCAAATAAATAAAGCCTTAAAAAAAAAAAAAAAAAAAAAAAAAAGACTGTTCTTGGCTATTTGGGGGTCTTTATGGTTCCATACAAATTTTAGGATCACTTGTTCTATTTCTGTGAAAAGTGCCATGAGAATTTTGATAGGCATTGCACTGAATCTATATACTGCTTTGGATAATACGGACATTTTAACAATATTAATTCTTCTAATTCATAAGCATGGAGTATCTTTCCATTTATTTGTGTCTCCAATTTCTTTCACTGATGTGTTGTAGTTTCCACTATACATCACTTTTAGTTCCTTGGTTAAATTTACCTTACCCATTTTTCTATTCGTCTTTTCTTTATTGCTTTGTATGAATTCTTAAAATATTTTGGACATGTGGTTAGATTTATGTATTAAAATGTTTTCTCCTCTATGACTTGCATTTTCACACTCTTAATGTTATATTTAACAAAATAAAATGCAATGTAATGTAATTTATCAATCTTTTGCTTTATGCTTACTGCTTTTGTTTTCCATTTATTCTTTGCTAATCTCATGGTCATGAAAGTATTCTTTTATGCTACCTTCTAGAAGTTTTGTTGTTTTAATTTTCACATTTAGATCTATAAACATCTAGAACTGATTTTCTGTGAGTCCTGTACAACAGGGATCAAATTCTTTATTCAAATGTCTCTCTGTCTCTAGATATAGAAAGATACATAGATAGATCGTTTCTGGACTCACTCTGTTCCACTGTTCTACTCATTGACCCTTGTGCCTCTATCATTCTGCATCACTTATTGCTACTTAACATCAGGTCTTCAACCAGGTGGTGAAATTTTTGTGTGTGTGGCTCTTTTCAAGACTGTGTTGGCTATTATTGGAATTCTGTGTTTCCAAATAAATTTTGGAATCAGCTTGCCATTTTAATAACAACAAATAAAGGGCGGCAGAGAATCTACAACTTAATGAGAGTTCTAATATTTTTATAATACTGAGTCTTCCAACTCATGAGCATAGTATATATATATATATATTCCTTCATTTATTTAAGTCTTCTAATTTCTCTGAAAAACATTTTGTAGTTATCTGTGTAGAGGTCTTACACATTTTTATTAGATTTATTCTTAAGTATCTGATGTTTTATATGCTAAATAGTGTCACTTTAAAAAAACATTTATTTATTTATGGGGGGATGGGCAGAGAGTCTTAAGCGGACTTCACACTGAACTCAGAGTTGGTTGTGAGGCTTGATCTCACAACACTGAGATCATGACCTGAACGGAAAGCAAGAGTTGGACGCCTGACCAACTGCACCACCCCTACACAATGTCACTTTAATTTTTTATTTTTCTTTAAGATTATTTATTTATTCTTTAAGATTTATTTATTTACTTATTTGACAGGGAGAGAGAGAGAGATACAATGGGAGAGGGAACACAAGCAGGGGGAGTGGGAGAGGGAGAACCAGGCTTCCTGCTGAGCAGGGAGCCCAGTGGGGGGGCTCAATCCCACAACCCTGGGACCATGACCTGAGCCAAAACCCTTAATAAATGAGCCATGCAGGTGCCCCCACAGTGTCACTTTTAAGTTCACTGGAGAAATAGCTTGTTACTACTATAGAAAAACACAATTAAGTTTTGTGTATTGATCTTATACCCAAGGTCATTATTAAATTCATCTAGTGATCGTCTATCTGTAAATTCTTTTGAGTTTTCTACTCAATCATGTCATCTGTAAATAATTAGTTTATTTTTTCCTTTCCAACTGTTTTTGAGTAATCTCTACACCAACCCAGGGCTCAAACTTACAACCCCAAGATCAAGAGTCTCACGTTCCACTGAATGAGCCAGCCAGGCACCCTCCTTTCTAATTTTTACCTATTTTCTTTTTTCTTAGCCTACTGCACATGGGCTAGGATCTCTGTGACCATGAGCTAACTATGTCTTGGTGCCAATTCTGGGTAGAAAGCTGTTAATATTTCATCATGTTTGCTGTAGTTCTTTTTTTTTCTTTCAGTCTAGATGTAGCCCTTTACACTTTATTAGACATTAGGACTTAATATTTTGAATTCTTTCACTTCTTCACTGCTACTAATGTGTATCAGCCTTTCTGATTACAAAAGAAAATGTATATTGCTCTTTTTTCTGCTTGTATCCCATTGGGAAGTGGTTTTTCTTTATCATTTTATTTTATTTTCATTATGACAAGTGTACTCTTTAATTCCTATCTCCTATTTCTTTTTTTTTTTTTTTAAGATTTTATTTAATTTATTTATTGAGAGAGAGGTAGTGAGAGAGAGCATGAGCGAGGAGAAATCAAAGGCAGAAGCAGACTCCCCATGGAGCAGGGAGCCCGATGCGGGACTCGATCCCAGGACTCCGGGATCATGACCTGAGCCAAAGGCAGTCATCCAACCAACTGAGCCACCCAGGCGTCCCCCTATCTCCTATTTCACTCATCCCCCCACTCACCTCCCCTCTTGTAACCAACAGTTTGTCTTCCACAGTTAAGAGTCTGTTTCTTAGTTTGTTTCTTCTTTTTGTCTTTTGCTACCTTGTTTTGTTCAATTTCACATAAGAACATACAATATTCGTCTTTCTCTTATTTTCGCTTAGCATTATATTCTCTATATCCATCCATGGTGTTTCAAGAGGCAAGATTTCATTCATTTTTATGGCTGAGTAATATTCCTATATATTTATTATATTCTTTTATGATTACCTTTTCTTTCCCATTCATCTATGTACAGACACTTGGGCTCTTTCCATAGTTTGGCTATTGTAAATAATGTTGCTATGAACATCAGGGTGCATGTATTATCCCTTTGAATTAATGTTTTTCTATTTTGGGGGGTAAATACCAAGTAGTGTGATTATTAGATAATAGGGTAGTTCTATTTTTAATTTTTTGAGGAAACTTCATGCTGTTTTTTACAGTGGCAGCTCCAGTGTGCATTCCCATGAACAGTGCCCAAGGGTTTCTTTTTCTCCACATCTTCACCAAAACTTGTTGTTTCTTGTGTTGTTGATTTTAGTCATTTTGATGGGTGTAAAGTGAGAGCTCAATGTAGTTTTGATTTGCATTTTCCTGATGATGAATGATGTTGAGTATCTTTACATGTGTCTGCTAGCCATCTGGATGTCTTCTTTGGAGAAATGTCTGTTTATGTCTTCTGCCTATTTTTAATTGGATTATTTATTTTGGGGGTACTGAATTGTAATACTTCTTTATATATTTTGGATATTCATCCTTTATTGGAAATGCCTTTTTGGCTTTGTTGATTGTTTCCTTTGCTGTGCAGAAACACTTTATTTTGATGTAGTCCCAATGGTTTATTTTTGCTGCTATTGGTCTTTTTATAACCACACATTATCAGGTTAATTAAATAAATTCTGTTCTAAGATTGGTGTTGAAGTTAGAAATCTGAACCTTAATTAGTTAACTGATTATAGTAAGGAATTATGACATTTTCAGATATAACAGTATTGTGGCTATTTTTTAAATAAAGCCTTATCTTTTAGAGGTATTTAACAAAATATTAACAAATGAAATGATGTCTGGGTTCTGTTTCAAAATGATACAAAAGGAGGGGAAGTAAGCAGGAAGAGAGATGACACAGGATGGATCTGAACAAATAGCTGAAGCTGGGTGGTAATTACATGAGGGTTGATTATATTATACTCCTGAGATATAATTTATGTACTACTGAATTCACACTTCTAAAGTATACTTTAGTGTCTACTGGTATATTCAAATTTTGACAACTGTCACCACTATCTAATTCTAGAATACTTTCATCATCCCAACATGAAAGTTCATGGAGTTAAAGGGTATAATAATAAGCAAAGTCAGTCAGTCAGAGAAAGACAAATACTATATGATCTCATTATATGTGGAATTTAAGAAACCAAACAAGCAAAGAGAGAAAAAAGAGAGAGAAAGAGAGACAAACCAAGAAAAGACTCTTAATTGCAGATAACAAACTGATGGTTACCAGAGGGGAGATGGTAGGAGGCTAGGTGAAACACGTGATGGGAATTAAGGAGTGCAACTGTTGTGATGAGGACTGAGTGATGTATGGAATTGTTGACTCACTATGTTGTACACCTGAAATTCATATAACACTGTATGTTAAGTGTACTGGAATTAAATAATAATGATAATAAATTTTTAAAAAGAAATGCCATACCTAGTAGCAGTCACTTCCTACTCCCCACTTCCCCCAGCCCTTGGCAACCACTAATCTTCTGTTGATTTGCCTATTCTAGACATTTCATATAAATAGAAACGTAAAATATGTAACCTTTTGTGTCCAGTTCCCAAGTTTCATCTTTACTGTGGCATGTTATCAGTACTTCATTCCTTTTTCCTGCCAAATATTATTCTACTACATGGCTTTATCATGTCTCATTTATCCATTATCAGTTGATAGATATTTGGGCTGTTTCCACTTATTCAATGCTATAATTATTGCTTCTATGAACACCTGTGTACACAATTTTATGTGAACATGATTTCAACCATCTTGGGAGTCTCTAGGAGTGGAACTGATTGTTCAGATCACAACTGTTTAACCTTTTGAAGAACTACCAGACTATCTTCTGTAGTGGCTATACCATTTCACATTCCCACCAGCAATGTATGAGGATTCCAATTTCCCCATATTTTCAACATCTGTTATTGTCTTTTTTATTACAGTCATCCCATAGGTATAATATAATATATTGTAATTCTGATTTGCATTTCCTTAAGATGAATGTTGTCGAGCATCTTTTCATGTGCTTATTGCCATCTGTATATTTCTTCAGAGAGACGTTTATTCAAATCCATTGCTTATTTTATTTCTTTTTTCAAATCTTAATTTTTTTATTTTTTATAAACATATATTTTTATCCCCAGGGGTACAGGTCTGTGAATCACCAGGT
>NC_081573.1:47627531-47754513 GCF_022355385.1 Mustela nigripes
CCTTAATTTCTCTTTCTTCTGTTTTGCTGTTGGTGTAGAGAAATGCAACTGATTTCTGTGCATTGATTTTATATCCTGACACTTTACTGAATTCCTGTATAAGTTCTAGCAGTTTTGGAGTGGAGTCTTTTGGGTTTTCCACATATAGTATCATATCATCTGCGAAGAGTGATAATTTTAAAATTTGTTTATTGTTGAGCTGTAAGAAGCTTTTTAAAGTATGTTCTCATTACTAGACCCTTATTGGATATATGATTTGCAAATATTTTCTCTCATTCCTTGGGCTTTCAATTTTCTTGACAGTACTCTCTGAAGCCACAGAAGTTTTAAATTTTGATGAATTTCATTTTATTTTGTCTTTGGTTAGTTGTACTTTAGGTATCATACCTTAAAAACCTTTGCCTAATCTAATGTCATTAAGATTTACATCTACAGTTTTATCTGGGTGATTTATAATTTAGCTCTTATATTTAGGTCTTCGATCCATTTTTATATATATGGTATGAAATAGGGGTCCACATTCATCTTGAGGTATGTGGATATCAAGCTGTTCCAGAACCATCTGTTGAAAAGTCTCCTATTTACCCCCAGTGTATTATCTTGGCACCCTTGCTGAAAATCAGTTCACTATAAATGAATGTTTTTTCTGAATTCTCAATTCTATTACACTGATCTATATATCTATCCTTATGCAAGTACCACACAGTCTTGATTACTGTGACTCTACAATAAATTTTGAAATCGGGAATTATGAATTTGTTCTTTTTTCAAGACTGTTTTGGCTCTTTTGGATCCCTCGCATTTCCATATGAATTTTAGGGTCAGTATGTCAATTTCTGCAAAGTTGTCAGCAGAAATTTTGACAGGAATTGCCTGAATGTAGATCAACTTGGAGAGTATTACCATCTTAACAATATTATATTTTCCAATCCATGAAACAGGATGTCTTTTCCTTTAAATCATCTTCAATTTTGTTCAAAGATGTTTTCCATGGAGTTCAGTATACCAGTCTTATACTTTTTTGGTTAAATTTATTTAATTTTTTTTAAAGGATTTTATTTATTTATTTGACAGAGATCACAAGCAGGCAGAGTGGCAGGCAGAGAGAGGGGGAAACAGGTTCCCGGCTGAGCAGAGAGCCTGATGCGGGGCTCGATCCCAGGATCCTGAGATCATGACCAGAGCAGAAGAAAGAGGCTTAACCCACTGAGCCACCTAAGCACCCCATGTTAAATTTATTCTTAAGTATTTGATTCTTCTTGATGCTATTGTAAATATAGTTGTTTTAATTTCATTTTCAGATCATTCATTGCTGGTCAGTAGCAATACAGCTGGCTTTTTAATCTACTAATCTTATATCCTGCAGCCTGCAGTCTAATTACTAACATTAGAAAATTTCCCGTATTAGAAGCTTAAAAAATCAGTATTGAATTTAGTCAAATGATTTAATGTACCTACTGAGATGATGACATAACTTTTCTCCTTTATTGTAACTAACTTTTCAAATGTTAAATTAACCTCACAGTTCTGCAATAAATCCAGTACAGTCCTGATGTATTTCCCTTCTTATATTTTAGTGGATTCAGTTTGCTACTAATTTGGTTAACATTTTTTAATCTATGGTTCACAAGTGACACTGGCCTATGTTTTCCTTCTTGTTTTATCCTTGTTATGTGATACTAAGGTAATGTTAGCCTCATAATGAATAGAAAAACATTTCTGCTTTTTTTTATCCTTTAGAAGACTGATATTGGGGCACCTAGGTGGCTCAGTCAGTTAAGTATCTATCTTCAGCTCAGGTCATGATCCCAGAGTCCTGGTTTGAGCCCCTCACTGGGTTCCCTGCTCAGTGGGGAGCCTGATTCTCCCTCTCCCTCTGTATCTCCCCCAGATTGTGTCAAGTTGTCTATCTCTAATAAATAAATAAAATCCTTTTAAAAAGATTCTATTTATTTACTCATGAGAGAGACAGAGAGAGAGAGGAGGAGGAGAGGCAAAGGGAGAAGCAGGCTCCCAAGGTGCAGGGAGCCCAATGTGGGACTCGATCCCAGGACCCCAGGATCATGACCTAAGCCGAGGGCAGATACTTAAACATCTAATGCTTTCTTTATGGAATTTTTATTTAAAGCTTCATTTTTTAAAAAATATTTTTTAAGGGACACTTGGATGGCTCAGTTGGTTGAGTGGCTGCCTTCACCTCAGGTCATGATTCTAGAGTCCTCAGATCAAGCCCCACATCAGGCTCCCTGCTCAGCGGGGAGTCTGCTTCTCCCTCTGCCCTTCACCCTGCTTGTTCTCTCTCACCCCACTTGCTCTCTCTGGCTCTATCTCAAATAAATAAATAAAAACTTTATAAATAAATAAATAAATAAATATTTAAAGTTTTATTCATTTAAGTAATCTCTACACCCCATGTGGTGCTCAAACTTGAAACACCAAGATCAAGATACTGAGCCAGTCAGCCAGTAAAGATTTTTATTTACAGATTAATTTTTTAAAATAAATATAGGCCACACAAATTTTCTACTTCTTGTGTTGGTTTTGGTAAATTTCTTTCTCTAGTAATTTGTCCACTGTGCAAACATTTTCAAATATATTGGCCTAACAATTCTTCATAACTAATTTTATCTCTTGCTTAACAACACTAATTTATTCCAGAACACTCCCAGTAGGTGGAAAGCTGTTTAATTTTTTAAACTTGATCCACTAGTTTTAATGGGAAAGATTATCACGCAACCCATCCCAACCCAAAAAAAGTGTATTAGTTTGCTAGGGCTGCCTAACAAAATACCACAGACCAGTTGGCTTAAGCAAGAGATTTATTTTCTCACAATTCTGGAGTTTAGATGTCTGAGATTAAAGTGTTAGCAGTACTGATTTCTTCTGAGACTTTTCTTCTTGTATCCTCACATGGTTTTCCCTCTGTCTCTGTGTCCTAATCTTCTCTTTTTGTAAGGACATAATTTTCTATTTTCTGTATACTTTGTCTCTATTTTTAACAGTGTCAAATCCTTCCTCTTCTCGAGCCTTTTAGGACTCCTACGTCATAAATTAGCTACTTTCTGGGATCCCCCTATGCCAGAGTCACTTGACTGATGGATTTTGAATATTTTCCCTAATTTTTTGCTTTATAAATAATGCCACAAAATCCCCTTATGGACATATTTGAATCAGTTCTTTTAAGTATAACTATTACCACTTCTATTCTTAGAAGTAAAAATGTTAGGCCAAAGTATATACATATTTTAAGTTGACTGCTTTACAAAGAAGTTTTCATATTTATATTCTTATTCACAGGCAGAGCAGAGTTTAACCACCTTTTCTGCAAAAGACCTGAAAGAAAAATCTTTTATACTTATAGGGACCTACATACAGTAACTGTTGAAATTACTCAATCTTTCTATTATAGCATGGAAAGCACCAAAGATAGTATGTAACTGAATGGGTGTGGAAGTGTACCAATAAAACTTTATGCATAAAAATAGGCAGTGGTCTGGATTAGGCCAATGGGTAGCAGCTGGCTAATCAGTGGGCTAGAGAAAGCTTATATCCCCATATTCCCATCAATATTATGTATTTATCAGATTTTTTATATTTGCTAATCAGATGGATGAAAATAATGCACTCATTTGTCTTTTAATTTTCACACTTTTAACTATAAGAGACAATCAAATTTTAATGGTTTATTAGACATCTTTTTCATTATAAATAATCTATTTATACTTGTCACCTATTTTTATTTTTATTTTTTAAAAATATTATATTTAGGGCGCCTGAACGGCTCAGTCATTAAGGGGATGACTGACTCAGGTCATGATCCTAGCATCCTGGGATTGAGCCTCACACCAGGCACCCTGCTCCTCGGGAAGACTGCTTCTCCCTCTTCCACTCCTCCTGCTTGTGTTCCCTCTCTCACTGTATCTCTCTCTGTCAAATAAAGAAATAAAATCTTTAAAAAATAGGTTAGCTTAGGTTAGGATCTCAGGTCACCCCTATACAAATGATTTTTAATGTATTAATTCTAGTTATCTTTAAAAA
The DNA here is from genome assembly GCF_022355385.1 of Mustela nigripes. Lineage (NCBI taxonomy): Eukaryota > Metazoa > Chordata > Mammalia > Carnivora > Mustelidae > Mustela > Mustela nigripes. The sequence goes on from NC_081573.1 coordinate 47,631,570, forward strand.
ATATTTTATTTCTTTATTTGACAGAGAGAGAGAGAAAATAAGCACAAGCATGGGGAGCGGCAAGCAGACGGACAAGGAGAAAGAGAAGCAGCCTCCCTGCGGAGGGGGCAGTCCAACGCAGGACTGGATCTCAGGACCCCAGGATCATGACCTGAGCTGAAGGCAGATGCTTAACCAACTGAGTCTCCCAGGGGCCCCTGTTGCTATGTTTATTAGCAGCACTTTCTATTAAAGAATATAGTTCTTTGGGGCACCTGGGTGCCTAAGTCAGTTAAGCATCCACCTCTTGGTTTCAGCTTAGGTTAGGATCTCAGGTCACCCCTATACAAATGATTTTTAATGTATTAATTCTAGTTATCTCTTGAGTGTGTGTGTGTATGTGTGTGTGTGTATAAAACCTTTAACATAGGGCATCTGGGTGGCTCAGTCAGCCATGTGTCTGCCTTTGGCGCAAATCATGATCCCAGGGTCCTGGGATGGAGCCCTCCGTGGGGCTCCCTGTTCAGCAGGAGTCTGCTTCTCCCTCTCCCTCTACCCACCCACATGCTCTGTCTCAAATAAACAAATAAAATCTTTGAAAATAAAAATAAAGTTGTAAGCATGATAAGCATAGAAACAATTATTTTTAAATGGTAGCTATACCTGAAGTAAAACTTAAGCTTAAGTACATAAATATTTGACAAAATCTGCTTGTTTCTAGAATGGAGGGGTATTTGCAGATTTACATGGTCCTTAAATAAGTTTTATCATCCTTGTTAAGAGTAAGAGAATCTGGGGCACCCGGGTGGCTCAGTTGTTAAGCGTCTGCCTTTGGCTCAGTTCATGATCCGGGGGTCCTGGGATCAAGTACCGCACTGGGCTCCCTGCTCGGCGGGAATCCTGCTTCTCCCTCTTCCACTCCCCCTGGCTCTACTCCCTCTCTCACTGTCTCTGTCAAATAAATAAATAAATAAAATCTTTAAAAAAAAAAAAAAAAAGATTAAGAGAATCTAAGAAGACATAATGTTTCCCGGAACAACAGGAAAAGCCTGAATCTGCCATATATATAAAGCACATATGGTGAGTTATGGAAAATCCATACTTACATGATTGCAGTCTGAAGAAATCTCATTTTCAGGCTAAAAGGAAAAAAAAAGAGAGATGATGTTAAAAAAAACCCAAAAAACTAACCCTCAAGTTTTCAAATACCACCAAAATAAACTCAAAACAAGAAATCTGAATATTTAACTGAGTATGCTTCTTCAATTTAAGAAATAAAATGGGCTTATATATGTTTTAGATTGCCAGGGAGGAATATACCAGAAAAGTAGATGAGATATAATCACTTTCTAATCAATGGTACAATCTGAAAATGGGGAAAATGGAAAAGAAAGTAGTAAAGAGGGAAGAGTTCAAGATGGCAGAGGAGTAGAAGACCTAAATTTCATCTGGTCCCGGGAATTCAGCTAGATAGCTATCAAAGCATTCTGGACATCTACCAACTCAACAGGAGATTGAAGAAAAGAATAGCAGCAACTCTATGAGCAGAAAAGTGATCACTTTCTGGAAGGTAGGACCTGCAGAGAAGTGAATCTGAGATGTACGGGAAGACCGCAGGGTTGGGGGGTACTTCTGTCAGCCGGCTACTGGCAAATGATACAGCAGCAGAGCACAAAATTGGGAATTCTATAAGTTTGCTCCGGTGAGGAACTTAACTCTGGTGGCTAAGCAAGGGGTGGAGCCCTCACTGATACAGTGTGGTCTCAGGACTCTTGGGGTCACAGAAAGACCAGGGTTGCATGAATGTGGCAGAACTCCCAGGCATCGAGGCAGGGAAATTGGCTCCAAAGACTGAGCCGAGGAGTGGGCTCTCAGCTTGGGATTGCCATAAACCGTGATATGCAGTACAGTTGGGCCACTGCACTTTGAGCTGGGGCCCAAAACCTGGCAGAACCAGAAAGACTTCCCTTCCTCCCCAAGGATGAGCAGGAGGGGAGCCCAATGCAGGCATCTGCTGGGTTTGGAGACGCCAAATGGGGCCATGTGCCAGAAATAGAAACGCACTGTCACAGGCTGGGTGAGCAGAGTATGGCCGGAGACCAGGGAGAGAGGAGTGATGGACTGCTTTTCTCTGAGGGTGCACTAAGGAGTGGGGACCCGAGCTCTCAGCTCCTCTGAGGCCAGAGATTGGGAGGCTGCCGTTTTCATTCTCTTCCTCAAAAGCTGTGTGGAAAGCTGTTAGGGAAGAAAAACTAGAGAGAGCAAACCAAGCATATTACTTAGCCTGGCCGCTGGCAAGGACGATGCAATTCTGCGTAGGGCAAATACACTTGAGAAGCAATGCAACACCCTTGCCCCAGAAGATCAGCAAGAACGTCCAGCCAAGACCAAGTTTACCAAGTTTACTGCAAAACTCCAGTGCTAGGGGAATTCAGCACATAGAATTCATGGCTTTTTCCCCATGATTCTTTAGTCTTTCGACTTTAATTTTTAAAATTTTATTATTTTTTGTTTCTTTTTCTTTCTTTTTCCCATTTTTATTTCCTTTTTCAACCAACTTATCATTTCCCTTTTAAAAACTTTTTTAAATTTAATTTTTGCAGTTGTATCACCTCCATTCATTGTATTTAACCTTATTTTTGTATATATGTAAGTTTTACTTTCTTTTAAAATTTTGAGATCCAGTTTCTTCTAACAGACCAAAATATACCCAAAATCCAGTATATGGCTCTGTTCTATGAAACAGCCTGATCATATTCTTCCCCCCTACCCCCACCTGTGGGTCTCTTGGGTCTCTTCTGATTTGTTCCGTGTTACATTTCTCTGGAGTCATTGTTACCCTTTAGCATTTTGTTCTCTCATTCATCTATTTTTCTCTGGACAAAATGGAAAAACTCACCTCAAAAAATAGAACAAGAGACAGTACCAACTGCCAGGGACCTAATCAATATGGACATTAGTAAGACATTAGAACTAGAGTGCAGAATAACAATTATAAAGATACTAGCTGGGCTTGGAAAAGAGCATAGAGGACACTAGAGAATCCCTGGAGAATTAAAATCTAACTAAGTCAACATCAAAAAGGCTTTTCATGAGATGCAATAAAAAATTGAGGCTCTTACTACTAGGATAAGTGAGGCAGAAGAGAGAATTAGTAACATGAAAGGCCAAATGATGGAGAATAAAGACACTGAGAGAGAGATAAACAACTATTGCATCACGAGGGGAGAATTCGAGAGATAAGTGATACCATAAAGTGAAACGATATTAGAATAATTGGGATCCCAGAAGAAGAAAGACAGGGGCAGAAGTATATTGGAGCAAATTATAGTGGAGAACTTCCCTAATTTAGGGGAGGAAACAGGCATCAAAATCCAGGAGGCTCAGAAGACCCCCCTCAAAATCAACAAAAATAGATCAACACCCCGACACCTAATAGTAAAACTACGAATCTCAGAGACAAACAAGTCCTGAAAGCAGCTCGGGACAAGACATCTGTAACCTACAATGGTAGAAACATTTGATTGGCAACAGACCTATCTACAGAGACGTGGCAGGCTGGAAAGGACTGGTGTGATCCAGAAACTAAGTGAAAAAAAATATGCAGCCAAGAATACTATATCCAGCAAAAGTGTTATTGAAAATAAAAAGCTATTGAAAATAGAAATAAAAAGCTTTTAGGACAAAGAGAAATTAAAAGAATTTGCAATTACCAAACCAGCCCTACAAAAAATACTGAAAGGGATCCCCCCACCTTTTTTAAAGATTTTATTTATTTATTTGACAGACAGAGATCACAAGTAGGCAGAGAGGCAGGCTGAAAGAGAGGGAGGAAGAAGCAGGCTCCCTGCCGAGCAGAGAGCCCGACGTGGGACTCGATCCCAGGACCCTGGGATCATGACCTGAGCCGAAGGCAGAGGCTTAACCCACTGAGACACCCAGGCGCCCCTAAAAGGGATCCTTTAAGCAAAGAAAGAACATAAAGGTAACACAGACCAGAAAAGAACAGACAATATACAGTAATAGTTACCTTACAGGCAATACAATAGCACTAAATTAATATCTTTCAATAGCTACCCTAAAAGTAAAGGACTAAATACCCCAATCAAAAGACACAGGGTACAAGACTGGATAAAAAAGCAAGACCCATCAATATGCTGTCTGCAAGAGACTCATTTCAGACCCAAAGATACGTACGTCAAGATTTAAAGTGAGGGGTGGAAAACCATTTATCATGCTAATGGCATCAAAAGAAAGATGGGGTGACAATCAATTAGATTTTAAACCAAAGACTATAATAAGAGGTGAGGAAGGACACTGTATCATACTTAAAGGTGCTATCCAACGAGAAGATCTAACAATTGTAAATATTTATGCCCCAACATGGAAGCAGCCGATTAATAACAAAATTGACAAACACATCAATAATAATACAGTAACAGTAGGGGACTTTAACACACCCCTCACTAAAAGGGACAGATCACCTAAGCAAAAGATCAACAAGGAAATAAGTGTTTTAAACGACACACTGGACTAGATGGACTTCACAGATACATTCAGAACATCCCACCCCAAGGTTGCAGAACACACATTCTTCTCCAGTGCACATAGAACATTCTCCAGAATAGATCACATCCTGGGTCACAAATCAGGTCTCAATTGGTACCAAAAGACTGGGATCGTTCCCTACATATTTTTAGACCACAATGCTTTGAAACCAGTCAATCACAAGAGGAAAGTTGTAAAGAACTCAAATACATGGAGGCTAAAGAGGATCCTACTAAGGAATGAATGGGTCAACCAGGAAATTAGAGAAGAATTTAAAAAATTCAGAGAAATGAATGAAAATGAAAATACAACCATTCAAAAATCTTTGGGATGCAGCAAAGGCAGTCCTAAGAGGGAAGAACACAGCCATACAAGCCTTTCTGAAGAAACTAAAGGAGCTGGAGAAAGAAGAACAAACAAAGACTAAACCCGGCAGGGGAAGAAAATAATAAAGATCAGAGCAGGGGCGCCTGGGTGGCTCAGTGGGTTAAGCCGCTGCCTTCGGCTCAGGTCATGATCTCAGTGTCCTGGGATCGAGCCCCGCATCGGGCTCTCTGCTTGGCAGGGAGCCTGCTTCCCTCTCTCTCTGCCTGCCTCTCCATCTACTTGTGATTTCTCTCTGTAAAATAAATAAATAAAATCTTTAAAAATAAAAAAAATAAAAAAAATAAAGATCAGAGCAGAAATCAATGAAACAGAAACCAACAGAACAGGAGAACAGATCAATGAAACTAGGAGCTGGTTCTTTGAAAGAATTAGTAAGACTGATAAACCACTGGCCAGACTTATTAAAAAGGAAAAAAGAACCCAAATAAATAAAATCACACATGAAAGAGGAGATCAAAACCAACACCAAAAAAAATACAAACTATAAGAACATATTATGAACAGCTATATGCTGACAAATTAGACAATCTGTTAGAAATGGATGCATTCCTAGAGACATAAAAACTACCAAAAGTGAAGCAGGAATAAACAGAAAACCTGAACAGTAGATCCATAATCAGCAAGGAAGTTGAAGTAGTAATGAAAAATCTTCCAACAAACAAAAGCCCAGGGCCAGATGGCTTCTGAGGGGAATTCCACCAAACATTTAAAGAAGAATTAAAAACCTATTCTTCTGAAGCTGTGAAATGGAAGGAAAACTTCCAAACTCATTTTTTATGAGGTCAGGATTACCCTACCCAAAAGAATTACAGACCAATATCCCTGAGGAACATGGATGCAAAAATTCTCACCAAAATACTAGTCAATAGGATCCAACAGTACATAAAAAGGATTATTCACCACCGCCAAGTGGGATTTATTCAGGGCTGCAAGGTTGGTTCAACATTTGCAAATCAATCAATGTGATATACTACACTAATAAAAGAAAGGACAAGAAACATATCATATTCTCAATAGATGTGTGAAAAGTATATGACAAAGTACAGCATCCTTTCTTATTTAAAACTTTTCACAGTATAAGGATAGAGGGTACATATCTCAATATCATAAAAGCCATGCATGAAAAACCTACAGCAAATATCCTTCTCAGTGGGAAAAAATTGAGAGCTCTTCCCCTAAGGTCAGGAACACGGCAGGTATGTCCACTATCACCACTGCTGTTCAACAAAGTACTAGAAGTCCTAGCCTCAGCAATCAGACAACAAAAAGAAATAAAGGCATCTAAATCAGCAAAGAAGTCAAACTCTCACTCATTGCAGATGATATGATACTTTATGTGGAAAACCCAAAAGACTCTCTCCCAAAACTGCTAGGACTCATATAGAAATTCAGTAAAGTGGAAGGACACAAAATCAATGCACAGAAATCAGTTGCATTTCTATACACCAACAATGAGCAAAAGAAAGAGAAATTATGGAGTAGATCCCATTTCCAATTGCACCAAAAATCCTAAGATACCTAGGAATAAATCTAACCAAAGAGATAAAGAATCTGTACTCGGAAAACTACAGAGTTCATGCATAAAAGAAACTGAGGAAGAACAAAGAGATGGAAAAACATTCCATGATCATGGATTGGAAGAATAAATACTGTTGAAATGTCTATGCTACCTAGATTGTAATCTACATATTCAAAGCAATCCCTATCAAAATACCATCAACTTTGTTCAAAGAAATGGAACAAACAATCCTAAAATTTGTATGGAATCAGAAAAGCCAGAATCTGAATAGCCAGAGCAATGTTGAAAAAGAAAACCAAAGAGGGTGGCATCACAATTCCAGACTTCAAGCTCTATTACAAAGCTGTAATCATTAAGACGGTATGGTACTGGCACAAAAACAAACACAAAGATCAATGGAATAGAATAGAGAACTCAGAAATAGACTCTCAACTCTATGGTCAACTCATCTTCGACAAAGCAGGAAAAGAATAACCAATGGAATAAAAAAGGAGAGTCTCTTTAACAAATGGTGTCAGGAAAATTGGAGAGCCACATGCAGAAGTATGAAATGGACCATTTCCTTACACCACCTACAAAAATAGCCTCAAAATGGACAAAAGACCTAAGAGTGAGACAGGAATCCATCAAAATCCTTGAGGAGAACACAGGCAGCAACCTCTTCAACCTCAGCCGCAGCAACTTCTTCCTGGACACATCACCAAAGGCAAGAGAAGCAAGGGCAAAATGAACAAGTGGGACTTCATCAAGATAAAAAGATTTTGCACAGCAAAGGAACAGTCAACAAAACCAAAAGATAACAAAAGAATGGGAGAAGATATTTGCAAATGACATAGGAGATAAAGGGTAAGTAGCCAAAGATCTATAAAGAATTTGTCAAACTCAACACCCAAAGAACAAACAATCCAATCAAAAAAATGGGCAGACAACATGAACAGACATTTCTGCAAAAAAGACGTCCAAATGGCCAACAGGCACATGAAAAAGTGCTCAATATTAGCAGCATTAGGGAAATACAAATCAAAACCACAGTAAGATACCACCTTACACCAGTGAGAATGGCTAAAATTAACAAGTCAGGAAATGACAGATGTAGGCAAGGATGCAGAGAAAGGGGAAACCTCCTACACTGTTGGTGGGAATGCAAGCTGGTGGAGCCACTCTGGAAAACAATATGGAGGCTCCCCAAAAAGTTGAAAATAGAGCTACGCTATGACTCAGCAAATGCACTACTGGGTATTTACCCCAGAGATACAAATATGGTGATCCAAACGGGCATCTGCACCCCAATGTTTATAGCAGCAATGTCCACAATAGCCAAACTATGGAAAGAGCCCAGATGTCCATCCACAAATGGATAAAGAAGATACACACACACACACACACACACACACACACACTCACATACACAAAGTGGAATAATACGCGGCCATCAAAAAATGAAATTTTGCTATTTGCAATGACATGGATGGAACTAGAGGGCATTATGCTAATGAAGTAACTCAAACAGAGAAAGACAATTATTGTATGAGCTCACTAATATGAGGAATTTGGAAACAAGACAGGGGGAAGGGAGGGAAAAATGAAACAAGGTGAAACCAGGGAAGGAGACAAAGTCTAAGACACTTAATCTCAGGAAACAAACTGAGGGCTGCTGGATAGGAGGGGGATGGGGAGCCTGGGTGGTAGACATTGGGGAGGGTATGTGTTGTGGTGAGGGATGTACTGTGTAAAACTGATGAATCACAGACTTGTACCCCTGAACCAAATAACACATTATATGTTTAAAAAGTACTAAAGAAACAAAATAATAGTGACATCAGGATCCTTACAAGACACTTCATAATTCTGAAAGCTAAAAAGAATCAGGCACAATACAAGTGTCCTTTTCTTTAAAGACAGATATCTAAAACAAAACAAAACAAAACAACCCCCCCCCAAAAACAAACAAAAATAACCAGGCTTATTAAAGAAGGCAAAGAAGGTCCATCAATGATTTTAAAACTAATGTCAGGGTGCCTGGATGTTGCAGTTGGTTAAGCAACCGACTGCTGATTTGGGGTCAGGTGCTAATCTCAGTGTTGTGAGACCCAGCCCGACCCACAAGGCTCAGTGCTGAACACAAAGTTTGCTTGAGATTCTCTCTCCTTCTCCCTCTGTTCCTCCTGCTCACATTCTCTCTCTCAAATACTTACTAATCTCAAGTCACCACTAGGCAAAGCTAGGTGATAGGTACACAGGACATCAAGTAACTCTTAGGAGTTTATAATCTTGCATGTATATAATTTAAAATAGAAAGTTTTTTTAAAAACAGATATTATATATATGTTCCCATGACTACATATACTCTGCAAAGCCAGGTTCTATGAACGAGAGAGTAAATGAAATTTCTATTCTGTAATTTAAAAAGTAGACTAGATTATGTTTAATATTACATAACTTTGTAATACACATCTCCTTTAGTGTTGCTCTTACCTTTAAAAAGATATAATTGTAAGAATAGACACATTTTCTTTCAATTTCCATAGCATTCCAACCTGCTCAAAGGAAGTGAATTCTGTGTACCTTGGGTGTGGAGCTTACTTAAGGGAAAAAAAAAAAAGAGCATTCTGGAAAGAAATTCAGAGCACTGGAGCACTTTCAAAAGAAGGTATTTAAATAATATGCAAGTATTGTCATGTTTACAATTCACAGGACATATATTAGTGAATTAATGACTGTTTTAGGGGTTTGCTTCCCTACAGTAGTAGTCTGGATTATTTCCCCCCATTTTTAGTCCTCTTTGATAGCATCTGAAACTATAACCTTTGCCCTGTACCTGTACACAGCCTCTGGCTGTTCAATGAGTATACACCCTGCTCCAGAGTTAGGAGGCTAGGCTCCTGACTTGCTTTGGTCAATGAGATTTTACCTAGACCTAATAGAAGAGGTTTTAAACTTGCTTGGGCTGTTTAGCTTTTTACTCTCACACTCCTGCCATTCTCCAAGAGAAGAACAAGTCCAAGTAGCTCCTAGCCCAAGGAGAAGGAGAGACAGGTGGGGCCAACCTAAACCTAACCTGGAGCCCAGAGCAGAGCCATCTCAACTGCCCTGCAGAGCCACAGGCAAGAAAAATAAGTATTTGTCATTATAAGCACTTGAAATGTTTGAAGAGTTTGTTAGGAAGAAAAAAATGAGCAATATACCTATCAAGCAAATGAAATAATAAAAATTCTAAGACCTTTAAGCTGCAACTGGTAACAACTACCATCTCATTTAGTGGATTATGTTAAGTACAGAGTACTGCAGCCTTTTTTTTTTTTTTTAAAGATTTCATTTATTTATTTGACAGAGAGAGAGGTCACAAGTAGGCAGACAGAGATAGAGAGGGGAAACAGGCTCGCTGCCGAGCAGAGAGCCCGATGCGGGCCTCGATCCCAGGACCCTGAAATCACGACCTGAGCTGAAGGCAGAGGCTTAACCCACTGAGCCACCCAGGTGCCCAGTACTGCAGCCTTTTATGAAAGGTGACATGAACCATGGAGACACAAATGAACTGTATATTTGGAACCCAGTATTTAGTTTCTGTCTCTTTTGTCAACTTAATTTGTAATTGATAATAAACTGGTCTTCTATTTTTTTCATTTTAGATTTAATGTCTCTTTCCAGAAAGAGATGACAATGTAGGAATGCCATAAAAACAAGGTCATGATATTAAAACATTGAGACCCATAGAACTGAATAGCTATGAAGAATGTCTATGTGTAATTGCAAATAACTAATTTCAGAAATTTAAAATGGGAGGTGCCTGGGTGGCTCAGTGGGTTAAGCCTCTGCCTTTGGCTCAGGTCATGATCTCAGGGTTCTGGGATCAAGCCCCACAACGGGCTCTCTGCTTGGTGGGGAGCCTACTTCCCCTTCTCTCTCTGCCTGCTCCTCTGCCTGCTTGTGATCTCTCTCTCTGTCCAATAAATAAATAAAAATCTTTAATAAAAAAAAAAAGAAATTTAAAAGGTCTTTAGAATCAAAGGACATGGTAATGTTCAGAGGAACTGAACAGAGACCTATCTGCAAAATATAAAAGATAAAGTAGTATGCCTAAACAGTAGGAACCTGAAATAATGCCACCACCAAGAAACTCCAGAGGAAGTATAAAGAGAAAATGCTATAGTTTAGCACTCGATCTGAAGGAGTGAAAACAGATGTGTGTGCTGACACAGGTTTGATTCTCAGACTGCGTCATTCCCGTGATGTCCCAGTCAAATCACTTCATCAGAGTATATATCTACTTCTGCAGAACTATAAATGCAGATAGGCTTGATTATCTTTAATCTTAGAATATGAATAGTATAAGGAATAAAACCCAGAATTACTAAGGTAGAATAAGGCTGAGGATTTTTTTTTTAAGTTTTGTTAAATATCCATGAAAGAATACTCTGAAATGATCCCAAGAAATGAATCAGCAAGTAAATACTGGATAATCATGATGTACCTAAAATTGTGCAAGGCATTGTTTGGGATACAGAAGAATGATATGACACTATCTCTAACCTCAGATAGTTTACAATCCAGTTGGAGAGAGAAGATGGTGAAGTCATGCAATTAAGCAAGAATAGGGACTTGAGATAGGCCTGAAGGATTAGACAAATGATTGATGCTGCAAATGCATGATTTCCAAAGAAGTTGCAGGTTAGATGATCCCTAGGGCTCAAGAAAAAAAAAAAAATATAAGAATCCCTTTTTTTTTTAAAGCTCATCTTTTAATTTATATTTTAATGCTTTTTATAGTGTATATGTTAAAATAATTAGTACTTAAGATTTTATTTTTTTATTTGTCAGAGGGAGAGAGAGAGCACAAAAGCGGGGAGCAGTAGGCAGAGGGAGAAGCAGGATCCCCACCAAGCAAGGAGCCTGATGCAGGACTTGGTCCCAGGCCCCTGGGATCATGACCTGAACCGAAGGCAGATGCTTAACCGACTAAGTCAAGAAGGCATCCCTAGTAAATTAATATTAATTAATATTTAAAAATAGCTATATAATATTAGGGGTATGTGTAGTAATTTTTTTTAAATGCTAAAGAAGAACATGATCAAGACAAAGAATTAAGTGCTGAAACCTTCCTGGTAACTAGTTGAGGAGTCCTCCCCTCACTCCCATGGCTTCAAATCAGAAGCAAAGAGCTGGTTCCCAGCCTGCGGAGCATCAAATCAGAAGCTGAGCTTTTGGTAGACCATTAGCTGCTCTCCATCACTTCGAAGGTAGACTCTGGACTTCAAAAACAAGTGTCTCTTACATCAAGTGTTTCCTCATACAAAGTAAGTACTTGGCAATGGAACTCAAAGGAGAAAAATTCATGAAAAGCCTCATAAATAAACAGCTTTCTGTTAATTTAATGACCAAACGTTGTAGAAGAAACTGCTGAAGTTGCATACATTAGTATCAATACAGAAACTATTAGGAATACAGGGAAGAGAACGTGATACAACCTTACCCAACACAGCCGGACTGAACTAGAAAAGTTCAGATAATACTGAATGTGCGATGTGGCAGTAAGACTCTAAAGGAGATAAGCACTGAGTGCTTGGACACACCTGCCTAACTCCAATACGGAATGTCAAGGGTACAGGAAAAGGTAAAAGTTGTCACTTAACTGAACTAGGTGCTACCTTAATTTCTTACATGATGGACTGACTGCAAGATAAATGGTATTGTGTCCAATTTTACAGAGGAAGATACTGAAATTTGGAGAAACCAAGTAAGTGACCAAAGTATACTTCTAGGACACAATAAAACTGGAGGTTTTTTTTTTTTTTTTTAAAGATTTTATTTATTTATTTGACAGAGATCACAGATAGGCAGAGAGGCAGGCAAAGAGAATGAGAGGGAAGCAGGCTCCCTGCTGAGCAGAGAGCCGGATGCAGGACTCGATCCCAAGACCCCGAGACCACGATCTGAACCGAAGGCAGCGGCTCAAACCACTGAGCAACCCAGGCGCCCCAAAACTGGAGTTTTTTTTTTTTTTTTTAAGATTTTATTTATTTATTTGACAGAGAGAAATCACAAGTAGATGGAGAGGCAGGCAGAGAGAGAGAGAGAGGGAAGCAGGCTCCCTGCCGAGCAGAGAGCCCGATGCGGGACTCGATCCCAGGACTCTGAGATCATGACCTGAGCCGAAGGCAGCGGCTTAACCCACTGAGCCACCCAGGCGCCCCCAAAACTGGAGTTTAAATAATGATAATAAATGGTGACTAATGCTCACTGTGATGCTTTCTGCTTGATACCTCCAAAAAAGGCTAAGTAGGTCAAGTTGAGCACAATGATGGGGTAGGGGGTGTACCTTCAGGAGGTGCAAGAAAAAGAAAGGCAGACAGGATGAATAAACAGAACAAGTGCTCTAGAATAAACTGACAGCTCCATGATGAATTTAGATGCAGGCGGCCCAGGGAAAAAGCTGCTGGAGTTATTAGATCAACTACAAATCTGCATTAGCCCTACGATAACCACAGCAAGTTCTAAAAAACTTCTGCTTAGTTCACTTGGCCTTTTTAAATCAATGACTTAAATATTTTGGGTAGGGATGCCTGTGTGGCTCAGTTGGTTAAGCACTTGCCTTCAGCTCTGGTCATGGTCCAGGGTCCTAGGATCAAGCCCTGCATCAGACTCCCCGGTGAGAAGGGAATTTGCTTCTCCCTTTCCCCTCTTCCCACTTGTGCTCTCTCTCAAATAAATAAGTAAGTAAATAAATATATAAATATTTTTTCCTTAGATTGAGAATGTTTTGGGTATTACTGTACTTTAATCTTGTTGGGTAAGCAAAAGATGAAATAGTTAATTTTATGGCTTAAAACCAGTATTCCTTCCTCTAAGCTCTGTAATTCAAAACAATTTTTTAAAGTATGTAAAAAAAGTACTTTATTTGATCTATGTGACACAGAGAGAGAGAGAGAGAGAGAGAGAGAGAGAGGAGAGCAAGTGCAAAAGCAGGGGGAGAGGGAGCCCAACACAGGGCTTGATCCCCGGGATCATGACCTGAGTCATGGGCAGATGCTTAACTGACTGAGCCACCCAGGCACCCCTCAAAATGGGTTTTAACTAAAAGACACAATGGTAGAAAAAGGACAAAAGACTCGTGGAAATATTCAGCTACAGAAGCTGTGTGACTTTGGGTGTGTCACATCACTTCACCAGACCCCTGAGGGCAGAACAGGGGTTTCTTCAACTAGGATCTTGAACTGACTTTAGGAGTGAAATTGTCTTGAAAGCGTACACAAACTTTTGTGTGTAAGTATATTTTTCTGAGAATTCACAGCTGTCATCATAATATCAGAAAGATCCATAAGACACCTAAAAATTAAGAAATAGTGATCTAAGATCGTTGAGATTCTCTGCAGCTTCAGGAGTCTATAAGATCAGAGATACGGAATATAGAAATAGGGGTATTTATTGATTTCCATGTCTTTTAAGGTAGGTAGTTTGCATATTATGATTATGGTTTCCTAGTGCTTCATCTCAATCATTCTCTCCTGGTCAAAGCACAACAAACAGGTTTCAGAATAAATGACGGAAAAGCTTGAGTCTGAATGTTCTCAATTACATCAACTATCACATCCACTTAAGAGGATGGTTTTTACAGAAAGTACAAGTCTGAACTATGATTTCCCCAAGGTGAACAGGCTGAATTAATGAGTCTGGCAGGAGAAATTAAAGGACTCACAAAACTAAGTTGGAAATTGTCCCAGTTTTTGAAAAAGAAATGCTTGGGAGTTGGATTGTGTCTAAAATTGGGAACATTCTACAGTTCGATCGACTGAAGTTGAACTACCCACAAGATCACACCTGGCACTAAATGAAGTGACAGCAGATTCTGTTTATTAATCACCGGGGAGAAAACAAACAAAAAATGTCAACAGTATCTGTGCTTTTATGGCCTTGCGAAAATCTGAAGGCTGGGCAACAACATGGTGTCTCCCTGTAATTAGAAACCTTCTCCTACAGTAGTAGTAAGGAGAATCTTCTTTGGGGAGTTTAGTCATTCATATGAGTAATTCATTTATTAACTTGACCCAAACCATGACCCTCCTGCCCACTGGAAAAAAAAAAAAAAAAAAGCAGACTGAACATAAAATAGCTGGTAATGAACAGGTAAAGTCAGTATTTTATTTTATTTTTTTTTTTTTAAAGATTTTATTTATTTATTTGACAGAGAGAGATCACAAGTAGGCAGAGAGAGAGAGAGAGGAGGAAGCAGGCTCCCTGCTGAGCAGAGAGCCCGATGCGGGACTCGATCCCAGGACCCTGAGATCATGACCTGAGCCGAAGGCAGCGGCTTAACCCACTGAGCCACCCAGGCGCCCTAAAGTCAGTATTTTAGTCTCAGTAAACTCCCTGAGCAATTCATTTATTATCATATGAGCAATTCATTTATTAACATGACCCAAACCATGCCCCTCCTGCCCACCAGAAAAAAAAAAGAAAAAAAAAAACTGAACATAAAATAATTAGGTAATGGACAGATGAACAGTCAGTCTTTTAGTCTTGGTAAACTTCCTGAGAAAGTGTAAATTGAATCTTAACCCTCAGTCATATTCATAGCCTCTTAATGCATTATTCTGGCTCAATCAGAATTAACTTTTCTTATTTGTAACCAGGGAATGCTGCTAAGTATTGTTTTTCCAAAAGGATAGTGATCAACATAGGCTTTGTGCCCTCCAACAATGCTCTGCCTGATTTACTAAAGGTCTGTGCTTTTGTGTGATTCTTAAACATTCAACCATCTTTTCTTTCCTTCTTTCTTTCTTTTTAAGATTTTATTTATTTGCCAGAGATAGAGAGAGAGAGAGTACACACAAGCAGGCAGAGAGGCAGGCAGAGGCAGCGAGAGAAGCAGGCTCCCTGCCGAGCAAGGAGCCCAATGCGGGACTCGATCCCAAGACCTTGGGGATCATGACCTGAGCCTAAGGCAGTGGCTTAACCAACTGAGCCACACAGGTGTCCCATCAACCAGCTTTTCAAAAAGGATTTCAGTAAAGGTCCAGTGGGAGATTTTTTAAAAAGGGTATGAGACACAGATATAGATGTTGGCTCTCACGTAAATTAACTAGTGTGGTAGATAAAACATGAATCTATATGTAATCATCACAAAAAGAGCAAAGCTTGGGGTGGAGGGCAGTCTTGATACTTTAAAAGAATGAAAAAAGCCCCCTCCCCCGCCCCCCCACCATCCTAAGTTGGATGACAGAAAGGAAGCCAAAGGGGGGTCTATTGGGTAAGGCACATCTGAGTTGAGCCTTAAAAGGAGGTTGTGATTTGGTGATGTGACGCTGTGCGTATGCTGAGGCAGATGGGTCTGTGCGAGGCATAAGAATGCTAGTGGAAGGAGGAATCGGAAAGCCACATTCAGTGTATAGGGAAGAGATCTGAGTGAGAAAGTGAGGATCCCTACAGTGACTGTTCTTAGGCTTATATATCTGATGTTTCCTTATATACAGTGAGATAACTACAAATTTTAATTAAATCCCAGTGCTGATCCAATAATGGTTTCCCATAATCCAAATTAGTATGTTATGCTAAACACAGTGCAGAGAGTGGTGATTTAACTTACTGTTATTTACCTGTGTGCTTCCCCAGTAAGTGAGTGGGGTAATAGCTGGTAAATACTATATTGTTACTACCACTTATTTTTTTAAAATCTTTAAACATTTTTGTTTTGAAGAAGGAATAAGAACAGTTCCTTTAGAAACTGGAGACACTCAAGCACTGATCTATTCAGAGTTTCTACACAGCTGAAGAAGCTTACATCAAATAGACAAAAAATACTACAGAAGATCCATATACAGGAAGATTTAGAAAAATCCATCTCCAGAAAGCAGATCATACAGATGCAAAGACCTTGCTGGATGTAGGAGAATCAGGGGCTGAGGCATAAAGGTAGGAGGCAGGCCGTGCAGTCTCGAAAAAGTTCTTTGGCCCCCTGATCTAAAGGTCTGCCTCCAATATGGGTTCAGAGAAGGATCCTGATCATTTGAACTGGCTGTCAAGCAAAGTCCCCCTCATTTTCACTTTCTTGGCTTCCAGTACAGCCAGCTCTCACAGCTGTCTTTTACTCAGGACTTTACGCTTCAGCTGTTTTTCAGTCATTTCGGCATTGGGTGCATGAGTCAACAACCTCCCTAGCCTTAATCTCTTCCTCTACCTCAACAGAGACGCGGTGATAAAACTGAACTTGCCCATGTCTTCAGTCCATTTGGTTGTCATTGCTTTTTAAAAAAATTTACTTATTTAACAGAGAGGGAGAGAGAGCACAAGCAGGGGGAGCAGCAGAGGGAGAGGGAGAAGCAGACTTGCTGTTGAGCACAGTCTAATGTGGGGCTCAACCCTGGTACCCTGATAATGACCTGAGCTGAAGGGAGATGCTTAACCAGCTAAGCCACCCAGGTGCCCTCATCATCACTTTCTTAGGAGGCTTTTGTTTCTGAGTATAAATACTGATTTTCCAAAACTCCAACCAAACTTGACAATGTGCTCCATCCACAATGAAGGTCACAGGAGCATTCCTCCTGGGACAGGCAGAAGAGTGTATGTTTGCTCAACGCCTTCAGGCCTCTGAAGATACACAGTCTCACCCTGTGTGTTACAAAATTTGTGGGCATGTTTGGCAGTATCAATCACACGGAACCAATCTCAGGACCTCATGGGCAATCTGACAGTCCAGCACCGGGATTATCTGACTGCACAAACAGTGGTAGACATGGAAGGGTTCCCTGACATCATTCTGGTCCCAGATGTCAGTACAGACTTCTCACTGGGACATTACTTTAGGCATAGTCAGAGAAGCGAGCCCAAAAACTCAACATCAAGAATAATGTATACTTGTTACTTCTATAAGGACATGTTGAGCTTTAAAAAGGGGTAAAAGATAGATTAAAAACCCCAGAGGAGGGGGTGCCTGGGTGGCTCAGGTGGATGTATGACTCTTGATTTCGGCTCAGGTTATTATCTCAGGGTCATGAGATCAAAGTCTGGTGTTGTCAGGCTCCAAGCTCAGTGGGGAGTCTCCTTGAGAGTCTCTCTCTCTCCCTCTGTCCCCATCCTCCCCTTCACCTGCAACTCTGACACACACACACACACACACATGCATGCACGCACGCGCGCGCACTTGCTCTTAAATAAATAAATAAATACAATCTTTAAAAAAAAAAAAAAATAAGACCCCTGCAGACAAATTAGGGCCTTGGTTAGTCTCACTTACATGCAGAGCAGTAAGGGTGCTAGGTTGAGGTTAAGACCGGTCTGTACCTTTAAAATGAAAAATACCGGGCGCCTGGGTGGCTCAGTGGGTTAAGCCGCTGCCTTCGGCTCAGGTCATGATCTCAGGGTCCTGGGATCGAGTCCCGCATCGGGCTCTCTGCTCAGCAGGGAGCCTGCTTCCTCCTCTCTCTCTCTCTGCCTGCCTCTCTGTCTACTTGTGATCTCTCTCTGTCAAATAAATAAATAAAATCTTTAAAAAATAAATAAATAAAATGAAAAATACCTTCAAACGCCCTTTAATTCTAATAAAGTAAAAGGACAAACACACACTACAGTGGGAATTAGCACACAGTTCTACTTTGTTTCAGATAGCATACCTGACCCATACAAACCAATACTCGTAGGGATTTTCAGCTTTGTCAAGTACTAATCCACTCATATTCAGTGAGGTTATACCCCTATCCTGAAAATATGAAAACACATAGCAATCTGGCTAATCCTGAAGTCAATGGCTGGCAAAAGACAAACAACAATTTGAGCAACTCTTCACTCAGTGATGGAATGATCTATATCCATGAAATTGCCATGCCCCCAAATTTACTTTGAAATGTTAAACAAACATATGATTTTAAGGAAACTTTGGAATTAGTTAAACTGACTGAACAGAAACACTCAAAATGAATATAATTTATTATCTTCTCTGCCCAGAGCAGGAAACGGCAAATACCAAATAAGAATACAGTGATCTCGCTATTGAACAAAACCTGCATAATCACATTATGGCATAATCACACAAGACTATGGTTTTATAAATCTTAAAATTTATTTAAAAAATGTAATTACAGGGACGCCTGGGTGGCTCAGTTGGTTAAGCAGCTGCCTTCGGCTCAGGTCATGATCCCAGCGTCCTGGGATCGAGTCCCGCAGGGAGCCTGCTTCTCCCTCTGCCTCTGCCTGCCAATCTGTCTGCCTGTGCTCGCTCTCTCCCCTTCTCTCTCTGATAAATAAATAAAATCTTTAAAAAAATAAAAAATAAAAAATGTAATTACAGGGGCGACTGTGTGGCTCAGTGGGTTAAGCCTCTGCCTTTGGCTCAGTTCATGATCTCAGGATCCTGAGATCATGCCCCACATCGGGCTCTCTGCTTAGCAGGAAGCCTGCTTCCCCCTCTCTCTCTTTGCCTGCTTGTGATCTCTCTGTCAAATGAATAAATAAAATCTTTTTTTAAAAATGTAATTGCAGGGATGCCTGGTGGCTCAGCTGGTTAAACCGCTGCCTTCAGCTCAAGTCATGATCCCAGGGTCCTGGGATCAAGTCCCTCATTGGGCTCCTTGCTCAGTGGGGAGCCTGCTTCTCTCTCTGCCTCTGCCTGTCACTCTGCCTGCTTATGCTTTCTCTCTCTGACAAATAAATAAATTATACCTTTTAAAAAATAAATAATAAAATAAAAATTTAATTACAAAAACATATAATTTCTCTATCATAAGAAATACTGAGAACTCTTTCCTCATTTTCTCTGTTTTACTATTATAAATTAAAAATAGAGATACCTATAAGCAGCTGCCTTCGGCTCAGGTCATGATCCCGGCGTCCTGGGATCGAGTCCCACATCGGGATCCTTGCTTGGCAGGGAGCCTGCTTCTCCCTCTGTCTCTGCCTGCCATTCTGTCTGCCTGTGCTCGCTCTCTCTCCTGCTCTCTCTGATAAATAAATAAAATCTTTAAAAAAAAAAAATAGAGATACCTATAAGCCATAGGAGACACGTCATCCTCAAAAGAATGTTTGGAGATACTTCTCACATAAGAGCTCAACGTTTTCATCAACTTCCTACTGGGTACTGCCCATTTCAAAAAATGTAGGGACTGTTTTATGATGACAAGCATTTAAAAATACAAGTATGGCCTTATAAAGATTCTGCCTCATTTCCCCAGTTTAAATGAGCTTCTTGAGAACTAAGCCTTCCTCATGAGAGCCTAGAATCACCAGAGAAAGAAAAGTTACCTCCCATTACTCATTTTTTTTTCCTTCTCCCTAGGAGATGACTTAGAAATCTAGAATCTAGTTTAGTGCTGGTGGGAACATTTTTACATAATTTATGGGTGAAAGAAACAAGAGTCAGGCATTCCTACTGAATGCTTGACCAGATTCCCATCTAGCCTCAAGGGAAAGAATCTTCAACAGGTCAATCAATCAGCATGGCTCCCAGCCCTGGTAGGCCTGTAGGTGTGATGGGATAAAAGGCTTTGTTTTCCATTGCCCAGTTTCCTGGATAAAGTTAGTTTAGAGCCTATGTTACCAGGGTGACACCAAGACCATTATCACTCAGTCTAAAGCGGCTTGCTTTAATAAACTATTTTGTAGGAATTTCATCACAAAGGCCATACTTCCTCTGAACCGTGAAGCTGTAAAACACTACTACCATACTGCTACTATAAAAATATAGTATCAGGGGCGCCTGGGTGGCTCATGGATTAAAGCCTCTGCCTTCGGCTCAGGTCATGATCCCAGGGTCCTGGGATAGAGCCCACATAGAGTTCTCTGCTCAGCAGGGAGCCTGCCTCCTCCTCTCTCTCTGCCTGCTTCTTTGCCTATTTGTGATCTCTGTCTGTCAAATAAATAAATAAAATCTTTAAAAATATATATATAGTATCAAAATTCTTCTACAATAGCTACTCATAGTACTTTTCATACCTCCTAAAAACACACACAGTGTAATAGATCCCCTTATATCATTGTGTTTCAGACCCAACACGGTAGTAAGAACTCTGGACTAGGAGCCAAAAGACTTGAGTTATGATTCCACTTGCACTGCATATTCATTGTGTACCACCCTTGATCAAGTCACATAATTCTTTAAGCTCTAAATTTCATGTCTGTAAACATAGATAAATTCTGCTTTACCTACCTCACGGGGCTGTTGTAAGTGGAATGAGGACACTGAAAGTTAGAGGGCCTTGCAAATATAAGATAGTATGGCCTTTCATTCTCTGTAAATAATCATTTAAGCATCAAAAGTAACAGTAATGCTTTCTAGTAGGCCATAATTCATGCAAAGAATATGAATTTAAAATACATGACATACATACTTAATTGTATGTGTTCATACTATCCCTGAAGAATACATAAAAAATGTATTTTCACTACATACCCTTTTGTACTTTTGAATTTTGTGCCAAATGGAAAGAAAAAGTCAAAGATAATTCCAGTTTAAGCTTAAACAGAGACACTAATGAAAATATTTGGAATACATCTTCATGGCTGAGGCAACAGAAGGAGTTTGACAATACACTCATCACAGTCCATGTTTTTCTATTTTCCTTCTCTTCCACTGTCTATTTCAAAGGGATTGTAGGGGTATGGGGGCAGAGTATGGGAAATCCACTCTCTGGGACATATCAAGTAGCAATCTGGCCCTCTCAAGAGTCCTAGATTGGTAGTTCTGTTCTAAGAAAAGCACATTAACCATTTTATGGTTTAGTTTTCCTAGTATGGTCAACTTTAATGTGGGAGTTTTACAGTGAGAGGTGCAAACAAAATTCTTTGAAAGACATGGTATGATTAAGAAACAGAGTATCAATTTTGTTATGGCATCCTTTATATTTGTATGGCATCCTTTATATTCTTAATTTATTTGCTATCTCAGTTAATTTGGAATAGCTAAATACAGGTCCAAATTTGTCATAGCAATAGCTACTATAGCCAAAAGCAAGGCGGGAAACTAAAATAGAAAACTTCCAGGCATCTGACAATATTATTAAAGTTTACACCCAGTAAATCTGGAATGATTCTGTCAATGTAGTTCAGTACCTCCAATCTGACTATGTTACTTCTGTAAGTTTGAAAACATAAAACCAAAAAATGCATATAAAATTGCCAGATGCAAAAAAAGTCCCAAATAAAATATAATTTCTCATGCACTATACCCAAGTATCTAAAAATATCACATTTCTTCCATTCCGACCAGTGTTTAGTGCACTGTTTACTTTAACTTGTCTAAAGAGAAGCACACAGCGCTGAGCTGCCAGAATGCGCAGAACCCTTTCCGTATAACCCAGAGCAGATGACTAGTGCTTCTGAAAGAGAAGAGCTGTGATTCAGGGACTTGACTTTCATCTGAATAAGAGAGCCACAGCATAACTCTGAAGGATGTGTAAGTTTTGAAGCAGAAGCCGGCACAAAGACAGAAATGAGGTTAGGTGAGAGAGATAAAGACCATTTGAATCCTGGGAAATGCTATGCTGAAATGGGGGAAGAACAGTATCTCATACCTCAGCATCAGTGGACATGAAAAGTGTCAGAGCAGCAGATATTTTTACACAGATAGTCTCTCCTTGAAAGAGAGTCACGTCAAGAAACTGAATAGGCAAAAGTAATCACTACTGAACAATACAGCAGTTATGGAGAAAGATAAATATAACAGACAAATGTAAAAAAGAAAACCTGAATCCAGTTAAAGATAATGACAGATACAGCTATTAGAACCTATAGAAACTCCTATAAGTGGTCCTGACCAAAAGCTATAAAGGGTATTATGTCCTAAAACTCATAAAATCGTCAGAAGGTCAAGGAATGAACATAATTTAAAGAGACTTTATCCAAGACATTTTCAAATTTGGGGGACTTCTTCCATACACCTCACAACTGTCTGAGTGAGGCACGGCAAAATTGAACACCACCTATGTAGTCCAAAATCACTTCCCCATGCACCCCTGTACCATTCTACCTTTCCACTTAAGTTAAAAATGGGGAATTCAGGCACCTGGGTGGCTCAGTGGGTTAAGCCTCTGCCTTCAGCTCAGGTCATGATCTCAGGGTCCTGGGATCGAGCCCCACATCAGGCTCTCTGCTCAGCAGGGAGCCTGCTTCCCCCCCCCCTCTGTCTACCTCTCTGCCTACTTGTGATCTCTCTCTGTGTGTCAAATAAATACAATCTTTAAAAAAAATATAAATAAATAAAAATAAAAATGGGGAATTCGTGGGTACCTGGGTGCCTCAGTCAGTTAAGCCTTTGGCTTAGGTAATGATTCCAGGGTCCTGGGATTGAGCCCTACATCAGGCTCTCTTCCTCTGCAGACAGCCTGCTTCTCCCTCTGCCTTACTCTCATGAATAAATAAAATCTTTTAAATAAATAAATAAAATAAACCCCCTTCTTTTAAAAAAAAAATGGGGAAGTCTTTTGTGCAACGTCATACAATCATCTGCTGGCTGAATGGACTAAGGTTCCATATGAATGCTATTAACTACAGAAAAAAAATCAAATCTGTGTGAAAACTGAACTGGAAAAATTTAGCATATCTGAGCATTCTTTTGAGATTTAAAAACACAGCTATAAAACAAATATAATCATTCAAATATCAAAAACAAAACCAGTACCCCAACACAAAAATCCAAACTCAAAAGAAAACTCCACCTTTTCCTTTATTTTCCTGTAATTCCAATTCAAGGAAGGAGCATAATTTAAAGAGACTTTATCCAAGATAAAACCCCAAATCTAAAACCTGTCATGTCACACCTAGGAAACAACACTTAATGACTATTTTCAGGAGCTAGTCTGTAGCCAAACTGTCATATGAAAAAGATGGTGTGTGTTTAATACCTGTGCGTCATACACATAAGTAAATCTTCGGATTCCCTATCACATCTAATCCTCTATCTACTTGGTAATGCCTCCACTTAATATTCTTCTATCTGGCATGTAACTTCTTTTGAATGACAACAAAACTACACATTAAAATTTAGCAGACCTACAGGAATATTCTGGTCAAGAACTCATCATTGGGTAGTTCCTAATGACTGGTACTGATGTGTGTGCTACAAAAACCTGTTGGTTACCACAGCAAACTGGACGAGTACGCGTTAGCATGGCAAAGGGATGCTGAGTCAGGGTCCATCCTGGTCCTCTGGTCCCCTTTTTCCTCCAAAAAAAATGAGACTGGTAACTTCTCTCCAGAAAGAGAAAATGTGGGCACTGGGGCTGAACTATACATTTTAAAGTGGTAAATTTTGTAAATTTTATGCTATATTATGAGTATTTATCATAAAATACCAATGCAAGAAAGAAATGGGCTTTAACGTGAGATTTGAACCCTCAACTACTCAACAGAAATTCTGGATGATTTCCTTCTAGCCTCAATCCTCTTAAAACACACTTTATAAGTGGAGCAGAGAATTAGGGAACTCTTATACGCTAGGGTTCACAGCTTGAAATAGGAACTAGACAGTCAAAGAAATCATGAAATTAAGTAATTTGGCTGACAGTCCCATAAATAAATCTACAGGCTCTGTGGACTATGGATGAGATTTGTTCTTGTTTTAATTTGGGCACTAGGCTCCTGGCTTAGAAATAAACTGCAAACTCTGATCATAATCTCTCTCTTGTTGGAGGTGCAGTGTACAAATACATTATCTACAGAGTCTTAAATGATGGATCAGATGATCCAACAAACAAATGATCATCCCACAGCAAAAACAAGAAAAGCTGACACATGTGGTGGATGGAATGACTACTACCAGAAACTGGATATGCAACCATGATTCTTTAATACAGTGGTCTATATGCGGATTGATCATGTCCCTAGGTGATAATGTTCCACTCTCCAGTCTGGGCTGAAGAAGGACCACAAGAAGGCACTGATAACTAAGACCAACTCTGTCGACATGACTTAAGACTAAAGACCGTCTGTGCTCAACATGACATGCTTGTTATTTCAGGGAATCTCTGCCCAAAAAAGACAGACTATAAATCAGTTAATAACTTCACTATTTGATTCAGGGAATTCCTAGGAGATCAATGTATCAGAGTCAAGAGTCTTCTAGTCTGAGCAAATAACTTCCTAATTGAATATGCTTATGTGTCAAGAATTGCTTTGGGACACGTGGGTGGCTCAGTTGGGCTCAGTTCATGTTCCCAGGGTCCTAGATCAAGTTCCACATTAGGCTCCTTCCTCAGTGGGGAGTCTGCTTCTCCCTCTGCTTCTGCTTGCTTGCTCTCTGACAAATAAAATCTTCAAAAAAAAAGAATCGCTTTAAGACCTTTACATTGAAGTGTCCACCAATCCCAAATTATTATATCACAGATCTGTCCAATAACAATCAATACCCTTCTTTAGAAGGCCATTTGAAACCATTTGATCTCAGACCTCAAGGCCACTGAAATATCCCAATTTTGACTTCTTCCTGTCAAGGTGGTGTTCTCCTTTCTGTATTAAGTTCTAATAAATTCAGCTTTGCTTTATTAACAGATTGGTGAAATTTAGGAGAGTTTATCAGGGTCTATGCCATTTGGTTAAGGTACAGCTCAAGGAAGGAAATCCATAGCTAAACTGGGAAAAAACTCAATTGATAACATTTTAAAAACTGAATCTTCGGCGGGGGGTACAAACATCATTAATGTGCATAATATAATCTAATAAAATCTTTGAAAATTTCCCACATTTTTTCTTTCTTAGAAATATCAATCTACAGTTGAGAGAACAAGGTACTACTAAGTATATAGCAATAATCACCACTATGTCAAACTATAAATGCTGAAATGCTTAATTAAACACTTACTTGGGGAAATACTGACGGATTAACATAAACGTTAATAAAGATGCAGTATTTTACAAGAGTTACCCATAATCTTCAGATCATATCTTTGCCTTTTTAAAGTCATAATTTTCTTTTATAAAATGATTTGATTTTGAAACCAAAGTGCAAAGAACAAAAGACCAGGAGGATCCTTTTAATGGTACTCCAACTGAGCTAATGATCACTACATGGCCTAAATAAGTCACAACTCCCAATGCTTCCACTGGAATAGGTGGAAAACTAAATAAAAAGCGAGACATTTTAACTCTGTTTGCATACCTAATATGATTTCATAAAAACAATACTACCTTTCTGAAGAAGGGGAAATACTGCCATTCAAAAGGAGAAGTGAAAGTAAAGAAAGGGAGTAAATAGTTCACTGGGAGAAGTGAAAGGAGGTAAGTGGAACCACTGCAGATCCTTCGAGAATCACTGTTTTAAAACACTTCATAGGGGCGCCTGGGTGGCTCAGTGGGTTAGGCCTCTGCTTTCGGCTCAGGTCATGATCCCAGGGTCCTGGGATCGAGCCCCACATCTGGTTCTCTGCTCAGCGGGGAGCCTGCTTCCTCCTCTCTCTCTGTCTATCTCTCTGCCTACTTGTGATCTCTGTCTGTCAAATAAATAAATAAATCTTTAAAAAAAAAAAAACACTTCATAAAGTACGTCGATGGCTCAAATATGTATTACTTCTCAGGTAAAGAACGTTCACCTCCAGTAACTGAAAAAAGGACACTCCCAACTATTTCTAAGCACTCATTACTATATAGTCTATAGGACTGGTTCTGCAGCATAGACTGGAAAGAACTGGGATCAGATTTACGTTCTTCAAGGTACTAGCTGGACTGATTTGACTCTTGGAGGCTAGATTTCCTATCTATAAATGAGGATGAGTATTTATTATATACGTAGGAATAAGTAAGACAAAACATATAAAGCACCTATGAGTGCTCACTGTAAGCTATAATAAGTATTATCTATAATAATATTGTTATAGTATACTTCTAGAAGAATGTCAACTTTGTACTGCCTTAACTCTAAAATAAATAAATCAATCCCTAAAATAAGGGAAAGAAATAAATAAAAAGAGGTTTTCTTTTTAAACCTCAACTTAAAAGTTTATAGTTATATAGATTCTTAGCTACAGGAAGGCAACTTCAGTTTAAAGAGTTGAATTACATTAGGATAAACTGGAATAAAGGCATAAATTTTTTTTAAAAGATTTTATTTATTTATTTATTTGACAGAAATCACAAGTAACCAGAGAGGCAGGTGGAAAGAGAGGGGGAAACAGGCTCCCCACTCAGCAGAGAAACTGATGCAGGTTTCGATCCCAGGACCCTGAGATCACGACCTGAGCCGAAGGTAGAGGCTTAAGCCACTGAGCCACCCAGGTCCCCCAAGGCATAAATTAATTTAGGAAATTATGGTAGAAAAATCTTATCCCAATGGAAAGAACAGTCTTTAAATGGCTTCATCAAGTTTACTTAGCACAAATAAGTGTGTGTAGAATTTCTGCCTGCCCCTCACCCTAATCTCTCAATCTAACATCCATATACATATCCAGGCATGGTATCTATTTTGAACTTCATTTAGGTTGTTTCTAAGTAAACATCAGAGGATTAAATAGTTCTTGTTTTCTTCACTCACGTTTTAAGTCTCCAAGAACCTTTATATTTAAATGCAACTGTTCAGATGCAGTTATCTTTAAATATGCAAACAAACCAAGGCTATTAGTCACCTAATAACACTTTTCTCAATCACTTGGGAAATGTTTTTAGTTCACCACGGGCAGTCAATGCACTTTTCTCATCACATCAAACTCAAATTGATTCATTCTGTGAAAATAAATATTACTTGTGGCCAACTGGCCAACTTAATAATAAGATCAATGATTGACAATTCAATCTAAATGTCCTGCATTCATCTGGGTTTGTTACCTCAAATCACCTAACAGCCACCTGTAAACAGGTAGTGTAATGCAGTGCAAAATGGTGGCTCAGTTGGTTAAGCTTCTGCCTTGGGCTCAGGTAATGATCCCAGGGTCCTGGGACTGAGTCCCTCACTGGGCTCCCTGTTCAGTGGGGAGTCTACTTCTTCATCTCCTTCTGCCGCTTCCCCCTGCTTGTGCTCATGTGCTCACTTGTGCTTTCTCTCAAATAAAATCTTAAGGAAGGAAGGAAAGGAAGGAAGGAAGGAAGAAAGGAGCGAGTACAAAAGAGGTCCAGGACTACACTACCGTAATTCTTCTGAATACACTCAGATCTTCAACACTGTCTTTTAACATTTTGATAACCACAATTATTATTCTTCAGGAGAATATTGGGAAATGTAATGTTTAAAATACAGGGCTTTGACTAAAGGTCTTTGAATCTTTAGTCTACATCAGAAACAGAGAAGATAAGGACTAGAGGAAAGTCTGCTATGTCGAAGATAATATATTAAATTCCAACATCTGATACCAATGAAATACCTCAAAGATCACAGAAAAAGCACAGAATAAATAATTTAAGTGAGCCACAAAAAGCTTTGGAAAAGTTCATTCTCCAAGAGAAATCTTACTAAATAACCCACATTACAGAACTTGACTGGGCAAATGCTCTCTACATTAGGCAGAACATACCCAATTCATATACCTATTCAGAAGCAAGAGATGATACCTAATGACAGAAAACATAGTTTTGTTTCAATTTCAAAAGGGAAAAAGAGATGGGGTGGGGTGGATAGTAGAAAGTCAATTTGGGATTGCTCTCTTGCTCTCAAAATCTTGCTTCTGGGGCCAAGGAATTTTTTTTTTAGGGCATTTACCTATATTCTCTATGTTCCTTATTTTTACCACATTATGCAAGGGAAAAAAACTTCAAGCATTTAAATGAGACTTGCCTTTCCGTAACATATACTAAATAAAATCCACAAAATGAAACACTCTACAACTCATTTACAATATCCACTTCAGTTGTAAATAGTATGGTATACTTGTATGTGTCTACTGTGAGTCATTTGTGTGGTTAAGAATCTTACAATGTGGGGCACCTGCCTGGCTCAGTGGGTTAAAGCCTCTGCCTTTAGCTCAGGTCATGATCCCGGGGTCCTGGGATCGAGCCCTGCATCCGGCTCTCTGCTCTGTGGGGAGCCTGCTTTCTTCTCTCTCTCTCTGCCTGCCTCTCTGCCTACTTGTGATCTCTGTCAAATAAATAAATAAAAATAAAATATAAAAAAAAAATCTTACAATGCTATGGTGCTGATAGCTAATTATGGCATTAAGGTAAGGAATTCAGATGCATATACACAAACTAACCTAGGTGATCCACAACAGATTTTAAAATAAAAATAAAATTTAGGACATACTAAGATATCTTAGATTATTTTATCTCATTAAGTAACTTATTAAAAACCTTTAGCTAGAACTTCAATTTCTAAACTTTATCTCTAAATTAACAATTACACAAGGAGGGGCACCTAACTGGCTCAGCCAGTGAGGTGTGTGACTTGGTCTCGGGGTTGTAGGAGCCCTAAGTTGGATGTCGAGATTGCTTAAAATAAAATCTTAAAAAAAAACTTAGCCAATGCTCATTTTAAAATATAAATATGGAGTAATTTTGGCCTCAGAGCAAGTTAATGAGGTTTCAGAAAAGTGAATACATTAATACCTTCTTTCTAAAAGGTTTGCCACTGAATAAATGATCTCACTATCCATGACTTATAAAAATAATTTATTCAACCGGTTACTAAAATTGTCCCTGTCTAGACAAAGAAACAGTGTATAGAAATGGGAAGCTGACTTCCCTGGTTTAAGACAGTCTCTGGGAGCACCGGGGTGGCTCAGTTGGTTTAGTGTTCAACTCCTGATTTTGCCTCAGGTCATGACCTCAGGATCGTGAGCTTGAGCCCCATATCAGGCTCTATGATGAGTGTGGAGACCACTTAGGATTCTCTCTCCCTCTCCCTCTGCCCCTCTCCCTGCAACCCCGGCTTGTACAGACCCTCTTGAAAAATACATACATACATACATACTAGTCTCCTATTAGTTCACTTTAGGGCCATTAAAAACTCCCAAGTTTTTCTGGTTTTATTTTGTTCCTCTTCTCTCTTGGGGTAGTGCCTTAATTAAAAATAAACACAAGGGCGCCTGGGTGGCTCAGTGGGTTAAGCCTCTGCCTTCGGCTCAGGTCATGATCTCAGGGTCCTGGGATCGAGCCCCACATCAGGCTCTCTGTTCAACAGGGACCTTGCTTCCTCCTCTCTCTCTGCCTACTTGTGATCTCTCTGTCAAATAAATAAATAAAATCTTAAAAAACAAAATAAAAATAAACACAAGAGAATTCCTAAGTTACCTTTTCAAACTTTTCCCTGTTTCACCAATACCTTAATAAATATAATTATACATCCTAAGTCTCAGAAACACAAAAACAGAAAAAATAAACAGCAGATTCTTTTTCCAGAGATGAATAATCACCCTTGCCTTAGAATTTAAGATTAGTTTAATTTAGGATTAACTATTAATTAATTTAAGATAAACTACTTAAGATTAAATAGTTTACATCATCAACTGCCCCCAAAATAGATCAGACAAAAGTATCTTGCTTCTATGTATTGCCTTAAGGCTACAGATTCCATATATGACAAAACTGAATTTTTTTTTTCATATTCAGTTTTCTTTTTGTTTAGTGAGGAAACTAACAGACCAGGTAAGACTGTGATATTGTTAATTTCAATTCTGATTCTACCAGTTAACTTGTGCTATTATTTGGGAGAAGCCAATCGTTAATCTCATCCTTTGCCATTAGAATTTTTGAATCTGAGGGGCGCCTGGGTGGCTCAATGGGTTAAAGCCTCTGCCTTCAGCTCAGGTCATGGTCCCAGGGTCTTGGGATCGAGCCCTGCATTGGGGTCTCTGCTCAGCGGCAGCGGGGAGCCTGCTTCCTCCTTTCTTTGTCTGCTTCTCTGCCTACTTGTGGTCTCTGTCTGTCAAATAAATAAAATCTTAAAAAAAAATTTTTTTTTTGGATCTGAACTATGGTAAAAAGAGAAAAACACATTTTTTAAAAACCATTCTCCTATAAAAAATAGACCCACCCTTTCTGAAGCCCTCTGACAATTTTGATAGTATAACTACCAACTCACAACAGCTTACATCTGTGAAAAATATCCACTTCCAAATAGAAGGATCATTTAAATTGTCTCTGATGCCAAAAGTTGCTTTCTTGTGAGATATATATATACATATATATACATGGTATTGATTTAATCTACTGACGGCAGCTTAAACTTTGATTTTCAGAACAGAAGAATAACTAATTCAGGATGAAAGATTTCAACTCTTGAAGTCAATGTTCAGGATCAGTCTCTGAATGAGAACCTGACTCACAGCAAGTACTGGAGCTGCTCCTCCATTCTAAAAATATCTGCCACAGGGCACCTTATTCATTCCAAACTGAATAAGAATTTCAAATCTATGTTCTAATTCTTACTTGGTGCAACCATGACATCACAGAGCAGGCAAATGCACAAGAAATTCTGCTACAGGAATTTGGCTACGAGTTTTACCTATCTTGAAAATCTTCCTTTAAACATTAAAATCCTAATGAAATAAATTCACAAAACCCCTACTCTCTCTGGCAATATTTTTCTTTTCAGATAACTGAGGGCAGTGGGGCATCTGGGTGGGTGAGTTGGTTGGTCGTCCGACTTAGGTTGGTCCTCCGACTTAGGTTTCTGGCTCTGGTCCTGATCTCAGGGTGTGGGACTGAGACCCATAATGGGTTCCACACACAGCACAGAGTCTGCTTAGGATTCTCTCCCTATCCCTCTGCCCCTCCCTCTTTCCCTCTCTCTGAAATAAAATAATCTTTTAAATAAATAAATAAATAGCTGAGGGCAGTTCCAGGAAGGCAGTGATCATAGTTTGGGCCATCACAACATGAGGGACACACTGGCATTCAATATACATTTATTTGGTTGACAGAAATTCTACCTGATTCTCTAGGCTTCCAAAGGCAAGCTGTCAGTTACTGAGGTCACAATGAAATAAAGAGCTTCTCCCCAACTTCTTCCTTTTGGGTCTATGTTTCAGGTTTTTAAATTTTAACATCAGTGCCACATTAAAACCAAAACTATGCAATGACTTCAAGCTGGATGGGACAAGAAATTACTAAATAAAGAGATCAAAGAGCACTATTCTCAGAAAATTAAGCCCACTATTTCGGTTTCTTGATGGAAAAGTACTACGACAGAGAAGAAAAGGGTTATCAAGAATTACATTTCTGGGGTCAAAATGGCGAGCAGGCCTGCCGCTGCAGCATCAAGCCAGTGGCTGGAGGGTATTCAAAAGTGGTACTACAATGCTGCAGGGTTCAACAGACTGAGGTTAATGCAAGATGATATGATATGTGAGATGATGTGAAAGAAGATGTAAGAAGGCTTCCTGAAAACCTTTACAATGACAGGATGTTTCGCATTAAGAAGGCACTGGAACTGACCATGAGGCATCAGATCTTGTCTAAAGAGCAATGGACAAAATATGAAGAGAATAAATTCTACCTTGAACCATATCTGAAAATTATTCGGGAAAGGAAAGAGAGAGAAGAAGGGGCAAAGAAGTAATCATGGAGTTGAAAACTGGTTGCAGCTGCCCTCAAGTATTTTTAAGAAGTTAAATAAACACGAAATGTACAATTTAGAACTATCTGAGCTGGAAATGTATTGCTTTAAATAGATGTCTATTATCATTATTAAAAAAAAAAAAAAGAATTACATTTCTGGAGTTCCTCTGCAAACGTCTGAAGGAATTCATCACCATTATTTATTTAAATCCAATTCTCCAGGTAGAAACTGCTCATGCTTCAAAAGAAGCTTTTAGAAATGACCAAGAAAAAAAAAAAATCCCACATGAATAAACACCAATGGATTAGATCTGAAGGGGAAAAAAAGACAACTTCTGAAAGTCAACTCATCTCATGAGACAACTTATGTTGTCTCTTTAACTCCCACCCCGCCACCACCCCATATCTATCCTTTTAATAACTTCTAAAATCAGGCAGATATAAACTGGTTATAACTTATGTGTAAGGTAACTTTCTGCCTCAGAAATCAATCAATCTCATGCAGAATCTCTCAGTAAACTCTGCCTCATTTCCTTCTTGCAAGCACCTATCTGGGACAGTTACAAGACTGCCTGACTTTGGGAAGCACGTGTGAGGCACAAAGCAATGCGTGTGGATGAACACCAGTCAGCCTCATGTAAGGCGCGGAAAGGACCTGCATTTTCTTAGTTCCATGGGGAGGGAAGAAATGTTGACAGGGAGAGGGGCTGACCATTAAAAGAAAAAAAGAGGGACGCCTGGGTGGCTCAGTTGGTTAAGCGGCTGCCTTCGGCTCAGGTCATGATCCCAGCGTCCTGGGATCGAGTCCCACCATCGGGCTCCTTGCTCCACAGGGAGCCTGCTTCTCCCTCTGACTCTGCCTGCCACTGTCTGCCTGTGCTTGCTGTCTCTCTCTCTCTGACAAATAAATAAATAAAATCTTTAAAAAAAAAGAAAAAGAAAACAGAGCTAAAGAGCAAAATGTGACTATATCCCCAGGATAAAAAATGGAAAAATAGGGGCGCCTGGGTGGCTCAGTGGGTTAAGCCGCTGCCTTCGGCTCGGGTCATGATCCCAGGGTCCTGGGTTCGGGCCCCGCATCGGGCTCTCTGCTCAGCGGGGAGCCTGCTTCTCCCTCTCTCTCTGCCTGCCTCTCTGCCTACTTGTGATCTCTCTCTCTGTCAAATAAATAAATAAAATCTTTAAAAAAAAAAAATGGAAAAATAATTAAGAGGAAATCATAGGAACGCCATCTTCTAGACAGAAAGAAAACCCCTCTTCTTAGTTTTTCAACAGCTGCTTAAGGAAAGGCTTCCTAGCTAGCTTCCACGGAGTCTAACAAAGCCGCTCCTCTGTTCTTCCCCAACTCCACTCGGTCCGCCATCTGAGTGCCCCGGATCTAACTCAACAAAGATTCTGCATAAAATTTTCAGTGGTCTTTATCCAACTAAAATTTGCTGCTAAATTAAAGAATAAAAAGGAACTTTACTCTTTTGTAAAGGGGAAATACATACATCACCTACTAAACAGGGAACTGTTTCCATCTAATTGTCTCAAACCACTGCAAACACACATTCAACTTGTCATGTGAGCGGCAATTTTGTTTTGTGAGAAATGAAACTCTTAAGTTATACTTCTGTTCTACAGAAAGTAGAAAACTTTTCTTATAATATAGGGAGAAGGGAGATAAAAGCCAGAAGAATCTGTTTTAGCCTTAATTTTTAAAAAAGTGAAAGGGGAAATACAGACGGCTATGTCTTAACTCTTGTTGAAACCATCGTTTTTTATTAAAAAACTTTTATTTAAAAAAACCTTGTATTAAAAAAAGAAAAAACTAAAACTAAAGTATAACAAAATTAAAACTGATAAAAAGGGGTGCTCAGAGGGTTAAGCCTCTGCCTTCGGCTCAGGTCACAGTCTCAGGGTCCTGGGATCAAGCCCCGCATCAGCATCAGCAGGGAGCCTGCTTCCCCCCAACCCTCTGCCTGCCTCTCTGCCTACCTGTGATCTCTCTCAAATAAATAAATAAAATCTTTAAAAAAAAATAAAGCTGATAAAAAGAATTTTGATGCTTTTTAAAGATGTTACTAAAACTGTGCTATGTTTATTCTGAACAATCTCAAAACCTGTAAGTACTAGCAAGGGATAAGAATTTACTATGCTTCCCATTAAGGCCTGATGCTGACTTAGAATCTCCACATGCTTTTTAAAAAAGAATCTCTATACATATTCTTGACTCAAACTACATGGCATACTTATACCATTTAAATTTAGGTCAACTATATTCAGTGTATGTGGTATTTCGGAGGTTATTGCAGAGTTGGCAATTTACTGGTTACAATAAGTGAGGGAAAGAAGAATAAAGGATGGTGGTGCCCTGCTCAGTGGGGAGTCTGATTCTCTCTCTGCCCCTCCCTGCTGCTTGTGTTCTCACTCTCTCTCAAATAAATAAAGAAAATCTGAAAAGAATAATAGTAAATCAGGAATACACACTGGTATTCACTTACACTTTTTTTTTTTTAAGGATTTTATTTATTTATTTGACAGAGATCACAAGCAGGCAGAGAGAAAGGAAGGGAAGCAGGCTCCCTGCTGAGCAGAGAGCCCGACTTGGGGCTCGATCCCAGGACCCTGGGATCATGACCTGAGCTGAAGTCAGAGGCTTCAGCTAACCCACTAACCCACCCAGGCACCCCATAGTATTCACTTACACTGAATAAAAGCTGCCCTGGTGTTACTGGGCCAAACAGATGTAAGCAGGCACATAACTTTTTATACTAATATAAAAATTATGAAAAGGGGCTAAGTGTGCTAAATGTCCTTAAATGGACAGGACAGTACTGCACACTGAGGAATGGTCCCTCCTAACCACCAAAAGCATTCCTACTGAAAAACACCGACTTAAACCATGTTCACATTAGCACCTCAAAAGGTTAAGTACCTACTGATTCTTATCCTAAAATATTTAAATATAAGGTATCTGTCTTACCAACAAAATATTCCACTACATGCAAATTGAAAATATAATTTCCCCAAATTTTGTTTGAAAAGTCACACAACTATTAGCTATTCAAATTTTAGAAAAAACATCAACTATTTTAAGAGATATTTAATTTTTCAGTTATTTCTCACTTAGTTTGAACCAGGCTTATAATTCCCTCTGAGCTTTAACCATTTTTTTGACAAACCAGGCAAGAACATTTATAAGCACTTCTCTGTAAGGCTGAAATGTAGTATTTTCCTTTGAATTTTTAGAAAGTGTAATTTCATTAGCTGCCTCAAGATACAAGTATAGTGTATCTCTTTAGTAAAGCATTAAACTGTATTACAGAGGTGCGTGGGTCGTTTGGTCAGTTAAGGATCTGACTCTTGATTTTAGCTCAGGTCGTGGTCTCAAGCTCTGCATCAGAATCCGTGCTAGGAGTCTGTTTCAGGTTCTCTCTCTCTCTCCCTCCATCTCTGCCCCCTCGGCCACCACCACCCCCGCCCCAATCTTGCCTGTACATGTGCCCTCTCTCTCTAAAATAAATGAATAATTTTTTAAAATCTTTAAACTGTATTATAAAGGGTTCTATGTTCTTGAAGGGTGAAAATCTGTCTATTCCATTTTTTTATACACAGTGCCTAGTACATTTAGTACAAATAGTAGGTACTTCTATTTGTTTCAAGAATAAGTGAACAAAGTTACTGAAAACTAATAAGCCATATGATAAAGAAAATCTACCTGTGTGCCTTTATTTTCAGGAGAATTAGCTAATTTTATATTGAAAAGCCTTAACAGTAATTTTATATGATTAAGAAACATTTGGATGAAGATCACAATGAATTAAATGACCACCCTAGCATAGGACAAAGAACAGGAAGAGCCCACTTATTTGGAAAACGTAACACACCTAGTCAACACAAGATAAAATACACAGAAGTAAGAGAAAGGAGGACAGCAATTGGTTCCTTCTATTTGTCATGTTCTGATCTCTCTCCATCGCAAAGAACTACAAATTTTAGTCCATCTTCCATCACTTAACCCACACCTAGAATAAGTATTTGCAAATCAGTTTCCTTCTAGATATTTGGTCAGGGGAGGAGGGTTAGTAGAAGAGGAAGAGATGATTATTCAGAGAAGACACAGTTGTGGAGTAGTACCAGCACTGCAAGGAATACGAAATTGACTGTACTAATCTTGTCCTAAAAAGTATATACTTTCCTTTCTTACAATAGTCATCAAAAGCTTTTCTCTAAAGATGGGTGAGAGATTCCATCAAGTTTTGAGTACATGTTTTTATAATGTGGCCAAACGTTAAAGCTGGTGGGAAAAAGAGCTGCAAGACTCAACTGACAAGATCCCATGATGTCCTGGAATCTTAATATATCTCGGCCAATATGCTGACTTAAAAAGATAAGCACATGGGGAGCAGCGGCTCTGCTTCATGCCAGGCAGTGTCTCCGCAGGGTGTGGGTTTCCTAGTGGAACAGCAGTCACACCATATGGTGCTGCTTTTATTGGCAGAGGCAGGACAGAAGCTGCCAAAAATTCAATGTGCTATTTTGGGCCATGAAACGTGATAATTCCCAAATTTAAAACATTACGATTTTTAAACCAAAAAAGATCTTTTTTAAGATTTTAAATATTGGACTTTTGTAATTCAAGGCTCAACTAGGTAACAGCTGTCTTTGAATTAAGACAAAGACACAAACAAAAATCAAAAGTTGGGGAATAAGCTTGGCAGCTATTCTCTGAAAATAGTATTTTTTAAGGATTTAAACAAACTCTATAGTTATATTATAAATGTAAGGGTGTAATGTGTAGAAACAGTTTCTGAAATACTACATTTTGAAAACACTGAACAAGCGCAGTTGATGTGAGATGGTTAAAAGACGGTTCATCAATAGGATGGGTTCTGTTCTTTCTCTCTAGCCACTTCTGTAAGTTCTAGCAAAGCAATACAATTTCAACTACTCAAATAAGATGATATAATGTTTGAACTCTGAGCAAGCCTGGAAATATTAACGTTGAATCCAACAAACTATTTAACCCTTACAAGTGCAGCCCTAGATTGGAATAATTAGGTCCAGGATTCTAAAATCAACTTCAAATGCTTTATTGAGGATGGTAATATTAATTTCAGAAAAGCAATTTTTGAGCTTCCACACTTGTGTCAATGCTAGCCTTTTCCCCAAGCCTGATCCTTTTTCCTGAATTAGGTTAATTATAGATAATAAAAATAGCTCTTCATTTGCCCTGAAATAAAATGGGTTTTAGGAACTGCTTTACATAAAGCAAGAAAAATTTAAGAGAAGGACTAGGTTCAATCTAAAATCACAAGTGAAAACTCCATTTTCCTGCCCACCCAATACACTGCACAACAATAAACACAGATTATCTAAAGTAAGGTGAACTGTAAATGCAAATAACATTCACCTAAAGAGAGCTTTGGTCCAGCAACCCAAATATGTAGAAACTACTGAGGTGTACAAGCTACTGAGGTTCTCAAAGTGCATCAACATCAGCATCTACAAATTCTTAGGCCTCCACCCCTAGATCTACTAAATCTGTGTTCTAACAAGGCTTCCAGGTGCTTCAATGGATGCTAGAGTTTAAGAACCACGGAGGAGTTTTGATATACGAAAGACAAAGTATGCATGGCCACTTGAGTGGCTCAGTCAGTTAAGTGTCTGGCTCTTGGTTTCGGCTCAGGTAGTCCTGAGATCAAGGCCCATGGCAGGCTCTGCACTCAGTGGGGAGTCTGCTTGAGACACTCTCTTTCCCTCTCCATCCTTCTTGCTCTCTCAAATAAATAAATCTTCAAAAAAAGAAGAAAAAAAGAAAAAGACAAAGTATACCAAACCAGATTGTTGCTTAAAAGCAATTCAACAACTTTCACTTGCTCTGCTAAACCTGCTGTTATAATTTCCTAAGAATACTAATGCCTAGAAGTTATATATTAATCAGAGGCTGATGACAGCAAGAAATAAGAAATTCCTTCAAGTGCTGTATCCCCCCCCCCCCCCCCAGTAATCTCTACAACCAAGGTGGGGCTCGAACTCACAACCCTGACATCAAGAGGCACATGCTCCAACTACTCAACCTGCCAGGCACCCCAATGCTCTTTTTAGTAAAAGAGAAGACTGCCTTTTAAATGGAGTTGGTCAATTTGTGTGCAGGTATGTGTGTTGATGGAAAGGGAGTTGCCTTTAAGTGTTATGCCAAAGACTATAATGATGTTATACAGCTGATTTCAAATGTATGAGGGAAATGATGTACCAGGAGAATTACGGCAGAGGAAGAAGAGGAAAAAGAAGACACGCCCTTTAAAATACTTGTTTCCAGGGACACCTGGGTGGCTCAGTTGGTTAAGCAGCTGCCTTTGGCTCAGGTCACGATCCCAGCGTCCTGGGATGGAGTCCCACACTGGGCTCCTTGCTCAGCAGGGAGCTTCTCCCTCTGCCTCTGCCTGCCACTCTGTCTGCCTGTGCTCACTCTCTCTGACAAATAAATAAATACTTGTTTTCAGGGCACGTGGCTGGCTTAGTCAGCAGAGCACGTGACTCTTGGTCTCAGAGTTGTGAGTTTAAGCCCCATAATTGGGTGTGGAGCCTACATAAAATAAAATATTTAAAAATAAATAAAATACTTTTTTCACCTGCAAGCTATTAAAGATCTTACACATTAGTCCAAGTAGACACAACAGAAGCTAGTCTAGAATAAGAAGATAATTATAACTAGAAGAAAATGGAAAACACCTTTCCATTTTTTCTTTTCCTATAGTCTTTCACCCTTCCTCCTTAAGCATTAAGTTTTAACCAAAAAAGTTTGAAGTGTATATACTTTAAACCATTGCTATGACTGTGAATGTGGAAAGTAAGCCATATAAAAACTTCCCCAAGCAATCAGAAGCATATCCAACATTTGCCTGAGACTCGATACCGTCTTTTCTGGGGTGAACTGCCATCTTTTTCTTCAAGTGTCTTGACTGAGAAGGTATGAACTCTGTTAAGCTATGGTCCTTCTGCTTAAACCACTGTTCAATCGATGCTTTGATTCAAAGTTCTCTCACCAGTTTTGAAAACACGTGATCAACACTAACCTGTACATGAAGGAAAATAATTCTTAGGGGAATTAAACAGGGTACTGGAAGAAGACTTTGAAGAACAGTTGTCATTTGAGTTAGGCCGTGAAAGAGGAAGGGGAATTTCCATAGAGGAGAAGGAAGAGAGATATCAGGCTTAGGGAACGATGTTCACACCTTCATTCCCCCTCATGTAGGCGCTGGAGATGCGGTGCTGGATGAGACTGTCACAGGCACTCCCTCATGCAGCTGTCATTTGAGAGCATGGAGGTAAAGAGAAAATAGGAAGACGACTAAAACAACAGCAAATTTTGTTGTGAAAGAAACAAACTAGTGAATAACGAGTAACAGTGGGAAGTTCATTTTAGATGGGGAGGGCAGGAAAAGCTCTGTCATTTAAAAGCTGAGTTCTAAAGGGAGAGGATGCAGCTATGCAATTTTGGGTGGGGGGAGGTGGAGGTGCAGCAACAGCATTCGAGGCAAAGGGAACATCACACTGTAAAGAGTCTAGCCAAGCTTTAGCAGCTCAAGATGGGTATGGACAGAGCCAGTGGCAAGTCAAGTAGCAGAAAACGCATTCAAAAAGAAAGCTGGTAAGGAGTTTGGATTTTATTAGAAATTTAATGAGAGGGGCGCCTGGGTGGGTCAGTCAGTTGGGCAGCTGCCTTCAGCTTAGGTCATCATCTCAGGGTTATGGGACAGAGCCCCACATCAGGCTCCCTGCTCAGTGGGATGTCTTCCTTTCCCTCTGCCCCTACGTGTACACACTCCGGCATGCTCTGTATCTCAAATAATAGTATCTTAAAAAAAAAGAAAGAAAGATAGAAAGAAATGCAATGAGAAAGTGTAAAGGATTTCAATTAGGGGACAGACACGATGAAATTACTTGTGTAAAAGAAATATTGCTTATCCATCACATTGTTCTTTTGATTTTTATTTTTTTAAAAATTATGTGTGTGTGTGTGTGTGTATCTATTTATTTATTTATTTAATTTGAGAGAGAGAGAGAGCAGGAGACAACACAAGTAGGCAGAGTGGCAGGCAGAGGGAGAGGGAGACCAGCAGACTCTCCACTGAGCAGGGAGCCCGACGCAGGGTCAATTCTAGGGCACTGAGATGGTCACCCAAGCTGAATGAAGTCAGTGGCTTAATGGACTGAACCACCCAGGTGCCCCGATCCATCACATTTCAATAAAATTAAAAAAAAAAAAAACAACTTTGAGATATACTTTAATAATAAAATTCACACATTTTAAGTGTACAGGCTGGTGGTGACTTTTGAGCAATATATGTATCCGTGTAATCACCACCACAATCAAGATACAGCACATTTCCATCTCTTCAAGTTCACTTGTGTCCCTCTACAATCTCTTCTGTCTCCACCCCTGCCTTAGGCAGCTCATGGTCTGTTCTCTTATCATAGTAGATAAATGTCCCCCTATTCAAAATTTCATATGAATGGAATAATTTCTATGTCTATTCACTTTCAATTACAAAATGTCTGTGAAGGTCACCCATGACATTCTGTGTATCATTAAGTTATTCCCTTTTGCTGCTGAGTGGTACTCTGTTTTATAAGCATACCATAATTTGTTTATCCATTCCCCCATAGACAATTGGGGTGTTTCTGGTTTGGGCTCTTATGAAAAAACCTGCTCTGAACATTCATGTACAGATCTTTACATGTGAGTATGTTTTCATTCGAAGGCTAGATTTTCTGGGTCATATGTTAAGTATATGTTGAAATATAAGAAAATTACAACAGTTTTCAAAAGTGGTTATACCAATTTAGACCCCCCCTCACCACCAGCAATGCATGAGAGCTTAGCTGCTTCAATTCCTTCTGTTCTTAATTTTACCTATTCAAGTGGATGGTGAGTGGTATATCATGGTTTAAATATGAATTTCCTTGATGACTCATGATATACAGAATTCATGCATTTGATAAGGGACATTTTAATATTTTTTATAAAGCACTGTTCAAATCTTTTTTCCTGTTTTTGGAAATAGAGTTGTTGGTTTTTTGTTTTTTTTTGGTTTTTTTTTTTTTTTTTTGAAAGAGAAAGAGAGCATGCATGCTGCCACAAGTGGACGGGGGTTGGGGGGTGAGCAGGGGCAGAGAGGGAGAGAAAGAATCTTCAGCAGGCTTCATGCTCACCCTTGAGTCCCAAGTGGGGCTCATCTCACGACCCTGAGATCATGACCTAAGCCAAAATCAAGAGTCAAATGCTCAACTGACTGAACTACCCAGGTGCCCCAGGAGTTGTTTTATTATTAAAGACTTCTTGATTTATTCTAGACAAAAGTATCTTCCCCTAGTCTGTGACTTGCCATTTTATTTTCTTGATGGTGACATTTATGTATTTATGTATATATATATGTATTTCTATTTTAAAATAATCTCTACACTCAACACGGGGCTCAAACTTACAACCCCAAAATCAAGAGTCACGTGTTCCACTGACTAAGCCATCTGGGTATCCCTGACGGTGACTTTTAAAGAGCAAAAATTTTATTTACGAAATCAAATTTAACCAATTTTTTTAATGGCTACTGTTTTTGTGTCTTAAAAAAATCTTTCTCTACTCCAAGTTGATGAAGGATAGTCTCTATTTTCTCAAATTCTTATAGTTTTAGTTTAGGTCTATGATGTGTTTCAATTTAATTTTTGTGAAGTAGTGCTGAAATTAATTTTTTTTTTCCAAATAAGTATAACAGATTCCTCAATAAACTGTGCTAGCACAACTAAATTTTCCTTTTTGGCACCTTTGTCAAAAATTATTTGGCCACACATAAGTGTAGAGGCTGCTTTTAGGCAATAGACTTAGGCAGTGGAAACTTGATCAACGCAAAAGAGCCCACCATAACCCTCTGGCTGAATTCAAAACAGGCCCATCGGGTGACCCATCTTAAAATACCCAGAAGGCCGAACGAACCAGTGGGCTACTCATAACCAGGCACAAGTACCACAAAAGGAAAATTCCCTGTGTTCCCTCTATACCCTCTATACCTTCCCCTTTAGATACAGCCCCCAAACACTGCCTCACTGCAGACAATCTCTCTTTGCGGTCCTGCTCACTGCTCCCATGTGGTGTATTCAATAAACTTCTATCACCTTTGTCCTAGCTCAACTGAATTCACTGTCTGCACCTCCAGCTTCTACCTGATCAGGCTGCCCCACTTGGAGGACCCCATAATATGCAGACCTAGTTATGGACTTTCTATTCTGAACCACTGATCTTAAAGGGACAGACAGTATTTTAGGTTTGGGGGGCCATATATAATCTCTGTTATACTCAACTTGGTAACTGCAGGTCAAAAGCAGTCTTAAGGAGTATGTAAACTAACAGGTTTTACCTCGTTTCAACATGACTTTCTTTATAAAACACACATCCATTTCATGGACCTCTGATTTATAAAATTATCTTTCTGGCAACACCATACTATCCTAACTGCTTTATAGTAAGTCTTTGTAAACTGTCTTGAAATACAAGTAATGCAAAATATCTAATTTTATTCTTCTTTTTCAATTATTGAAACTATTTCTAGTTCATCTGCATTTCCATATAAATTTTAGACTCT
The DNA here is from genome assembly GCF_022355385.1 of Mustela nigripes. Classification (NCBI taxonomy): domain Eukaryota; kingdom Metazoa; phylum Chordata; class Mammalia; order Carnivora; family Mustelidae; genus Mustela; species Mustela nigripes. Next base: position 47,674,026 of record NC_081573.1, read on the forward strand.
GCTTGTCAGTTTCCTACTCCCTACCTTTCCTCTCCTCCCAAAAAAGCCTGCTGGGATTTTGACTGGGATTGCACTGAACTGAATCTCCAAATCCTCCAAACCCAGGAAGATTATCTCTATTTAGTTAGATCTTTATTTTCTTTTACCAGATTTATTCCCATGTATTGTTTTGTTTTGTTTTCTTTTAAAGATTTTATTTATTTGACAGAGAGAGAGGTCACAAGTAGGCAGAAAGGCAGGCGTGGGGGGGGCAGGATCCCCGCTGAGCAGAGACTCTATGAGGGGGCTCAATCCCAGGACCCTGAGACCATGATCTGAGCAGAAGGCAGAGGCTTAACCCACTGAGCCACCCAGGCGCCCCCCACCATGTATTGTTTTTTTAATGCAAATTTTAATATCTACTAAAAACATATAAAAGCAAAGCAGACCTTACTTTTTTGTGACACAAACGATCAAATTTTCCTACACTAACTGGGTGTCAACAAATTTATTTCTATACTACCTGGAATTAGTACACACCCCACAAGTTGAAGTCATCCAAATAACTGCCCTCATTTCAGATGCAAGTCATGAGTCCCAAGCCCCAAGGACACTTATGTATCTATCCAACTTGGCTACAAATTTGAGGGTCCTAAGACTCCCTCAATCCAGTTGTATAACTCTCTAGACTGACTCACAGAACTCAAGAAAACACTTTATTTACATTTACCAGTTTGTTATAAAGGATACAACTAAGAAATAGCTAAATGAAAGAGATGCTTAGGGCAAAGTGGGAGGAGGAGCCACAGGGCTTCCAAGGACCTTCCTGAAACCTTAATATTTTCAACAACCCAGAAGCTCCCCAGGTCTTCTAGCTCAAGTGCTTTTATGAAACTCAACCTCCAGCCACCCACCCCCACTACCTTGTTAGAGGTGGGTGGTGGGATGGAAAGTTCCAACTGTCTAATCTCTTGGTCTTCCATCAGATGACTACCTTAAGACACCACATTCACAAAGACTCAGGTGTAATGGAAGGAGGCTTGTTATACATAACAAAAGAATTCCTACCATTCAGGAAATTCCAAGGGCTTTAGGAGCTCTGTGCCTGGAACCCAGGATGAAGACCAAATGTATTTTTTATCATATCATACTCTAAAAAATTAGGGAAGCTTCTTTCCTTATAAATATGACACAAATTGGGGCGCCTGGGTGGCTCAGTGGGGTAAAGCCTCTGCCTTCCGCTCAGGTCATGATCTCAGGGTCCTGGGACTGAGCCCCACATCAGGCTCTCTGCTTGGCAGGGGGTCTGCTTCCTCCTCTCTGCCTGTGCCTCTGCCTACTTGTGATCTCTTTCTGTCAAATAAATAAAATTAAAAAATATATATATGCCACAAATTCACCAGTGTGAAAGTGGTATCTATGAGTATCACTTGGTCTGCTCTACAACTATGTTTCTATAACTCAAAATTAGCTTGGGTCATTTCAACCACAATTCTCAGGGACCCAGAGAAAAGAAGTGGTTTCCAAGGAGCTGCCTTTACAGTGAGTCTCTCTGCAGCCATACCCTCAGTACAGCACAGGCTATGGTACAGGGAGAATTCTCCATTCTCCCATATAGCTCACTAAATCCAGTTTTTACTTCCTCTTCCAGGAGACAGAAACTCCCCCTGCTAACTTGTATTTAAGGTCATGGTTGAGTCATGAAACCCTGTTTGATCTCTTTCTTCAAAATTTGACTATTCTGGGGGTGCCTGCATGGTGCAGTCTGTTAAGCCAACTCTTGGATTCAGCTCAGGTCATGATCTCAGGGTCCTGGGATGGAGCCCTGTGATGGGCTCTCTGCCCAGCAGAGAGCTTGCTTCACCCCCCTGCCCCTTCATTTTCTCCTCCCTTCCCCTCTCCCTCCCCTTCCCCATGGCTCATTCTCCCTCTCTCACATAAATAAAATCTTTAAAAAATGAATAAATAAAAATAAATACAATAAATAAATAAAATAGGGATAGACCCCACATTTTCTTTTCTTTTCTTTTTAAGATTTTGTTTATTTATTTGACAGAGAGACACAGCGAAAGAGGAAACACAAGCAGGGCGAGTGAGAGAGGGAGAAGCAGGCTTCCCACTGAGCAGGGAGCCCAATGCAGGACTTGATCCCAGGACCTTGGGATCACGCCCTGAGCAGGGCGGAAGGTAGATGCTTAACCACTGAGCCGCCCAGACAAACCCCACCCTGCCCCCACCCAATAGTTTCAACTCCAGTTGAAACTGCTATCATTTTGGTTTTCTTGTGGTTGCTAAAAGCTGAGTTTTCACTGTATACCCAAATTCCATAATTGTAAACAGCTCTTTTATAGAAGGAGCCATGTGATAACAGCAGGACTCACGTATACAAAGATACAAATTATCAATCTAGGTTTATTATGGGATTATTAAAAATTCTCAGCTAAAGCACATCCATCCAACATTCTTAACCATGGCAATGTGGCTTACAACTACAGTAAACCTCAGTAGCTGAAGTCTTTAGAAACCAGGTGGTACAACACAGAAGAGTCATCCCCAGGAAATACCTGGGAATTATTGTTCGCACAGAATCAGTCTTGAAAAAAATTTTTTTTGTTCAATTCCTCAGCATTACATATTTAAACCCTACTTTGTTCTAAAATGATTTAAAGACCAGGATTTCTTTAATAAACGGGCTGGACTCCTATACTTTTCTCAATATATTGCTGCTAATTATCAGTTGGTCACTTAAAGTCTGATGGGACTTCATTAAATCATTTTGAAAATGAACAGTCAGGAAAAGAACGGTTACAGACAGGAATTCTGTAAAATGCATGAATAAAGTCATCTTTTGATGGATTCTTATTATTATTCATTTCCTCAACTTGTAAATTCAATGATATCATTGTTTATCATTTTAACTCACTTTTTGCTCAACAGTAGAGCAACTGATAGATAACCAAAGATGAGATGCTAATATAAAAAGATGTAATTTCCTTCCACTTATAAGATTTTGTTGTGAACTGTAAAATACCCATCAATAAAAAACATTTAATCAGTTATAGCTGTGCTTGGGTGATACTAACTAGATAGACTCTTGTCACATACTGATCAAATGATCACTGTAGTGGCTTTAAAAATATGTTCACAAGGGCGCCTGGGTGGCTCAGCGGGTTAAGCCTCTGCCTTCAGCTCAGGTCATGATCTCAGGGTCCTGGGATAGAGCCCCACATCGGGCTCTCTGCACAGCGGGGAGCCTGCTTCTTCCTCTCTCTCTGCCTACCTCTCTGCCTACTTGTGGTCTCTCTCTCTCTCTGTGTGTGTCAAATGAATAAATAAAATCTTTAAAAAAAATAAAAATTAAAAAAAATAAAAATATGTTCACAAATTTCAACTTTTCCTTCTTAGAAACTGGATCAAGTAACCAAATCCCCCAAATCATAATCTTCTTTGTTTAATGCCTCTGTTCCAGACTGGCAAAACATAAAATAGGTCAATTATTCATGTTGTGAAAGGAACCACCACACAGAACATTAAAAATATAAACTTAGCACAAATTTCCTTTAATTCATCAATTCCATTAGTACATTTAAAATATGATCCCATTCTCCAAATGATTTGCAACTGTTCTTATGCTTCTGTATAAAATAACCATGCATAACACCAAGATAACTGTTTATGTGTGTTAGTCAGTTTCTGTAATGGAGTGCAACAGTGGCAAAATTCTCACATGCTCCAGAGGATGATAGAAAACAAAGTCTTGCTAGCTTCTCCTTCTATGGCAAGAACTGGGATCATTTCTAGCATTTCTCTCACTAATTAATGCTAACTAAAGAAACTGGTTTTCAGGGGCGCCTGGGTGGCTCAGTGGGTTAAAGCCTTTGCCTTCGGCTCGGGTCATGGTCTCAGGGTCCTGGGGCTGAGCCCCGCATCGGGCTCTCTGCTCAGCTGGGAGCCTGCTTCCTCCTCTCTCTCTGCCTGCCTCTCTGCCTACTTGTGATCTCCGTCTATCAAATAAATAAATAAAATCTTTAAAAAAAAAAAAAAAGAAACTGGTTTGCAATAGGTCAATCCATATTTTTATTTTGCTGTGGAACATCATATGGTTTCAGTTAGCAACAGATTAACTATTAATTATGTTTCCTTGAGCTAAATACTAAAATGTGTCCCCATTCCTGAATACAGGTGAGCAATGGCTCACAACAATTAGCCCAGGGTTTATTTAAAAGATTTCTGGGAAAGTCGGCTCAGTCGGCTAAGCGTCTGCCTTGGCTCAGGTTATGATCCTGGAGTCCTGGATCGAGCCCACATTTGGCTCCCTGCTCAATGGGGAGCTTGCTTCTCCCTCTCCCTGTGCCTGCTGCTCCCCCTGCTTGTGTTCTCTCCTGCTCTGTCAAATAAATAAATATAAACAAACAAATAGGAATATTAAAAAATAAAAATAAAGATTTCTGGGGGAAAAAATTCAGTCACTAGTTCATTCGGGGACAATTAATAAGCTAGTGATAATTTACCTACTTTGTATTATAGTAAGAGTCAAGCCCAAATTCCTAAATCACTGAAAACCCCTTTTCTTTCTTTTTTTTCTTTAGATTTTATTTATTTATTTGACAGAGATCACAAGGTCACAAGTAGGCAGAGAGGCAGGCAGAGAGAGAAGAGGAAGCAGGCTCCCTGCTGAGCAGAGAGCTGACAAGGGGCTTGATCCCAGGACCCTAAGATCATGACCTGAGCTGAAGGCAGAGGCTTAACCCACTGAGCCACGCAGGCGCCCCTGAAAACCCCTTTTGTTTTTACTAAAAGACAGCAAAAACAGTTCTACAGGAGAAAAGCAAGATAAAACAAACAACAATTAAGAGCTAGAGATTCCATCACTTTATAAAATTTGACTTAAAATACTAGTTCTTCTACTAAAAGCTTAAAGTCTTTTACTAGGAGACATAGTCTTCTCTCCAAAAAATTTTGGTAACTCAAGCACTTTAATTTTACCAACTTTTGTATATATCATCTTAGTATACAGATTATATACAAAATAACCTAAAGTCTGGAGCCAAGGAGTAAAGTCTAGCTAAAACTAACAGTTTAACAGTGTGTAAGCTGCATATATTATATGGACAGATAAGAACAGTTCTAGTAATATGACTTCAATGAACTTAATTGGATTGATTCTCATAAAATGTATTCAGATTTTCACTGTTCAGAAAGAGTGAAGAACTTTATAAAATTGTTAAGTGGAAGATTTACCCCTCATACTTTAATCAATAGGGTGAATCTAGTTTCACTACTGGGCAATTCTACTCTCGCTCCAAATTGGTGTAGTTAGCAAAACTGGAAGGGTCTTTGATCCAGAAAGCAAAACTTTTCTGTAACTACATACTGTTAGGTTGTGAGTTTCCTTTCATTTTTACACATCTTTACTTACTGGATCGTTATCCATTTTACTATATAATAAGTGAACTGAGGTAAAGCAGTAAGACTCCCAGTTAGGGCAAGTTTTAATCACAGAGGTTTTTACATATTAATATAGGCAGGGCCTTCTGCTTGGGTCTAGAAAGCGAGAGTATATGCTGATCTAAGGTGGAAGGACTGGATGGTGGATACAATTTGCAGATACTGGCTGACAGGCCAAAATTCTGAGCATAGTTAATTAAGTACCTATTCCTGGTTTGAACACTGTAGGAAAACAGATCAAATGCTTGAGTGAGGAGTTTTAAAACTTAACAGATTAACAGGAAGCAGAGAAGGCTGAAGATCCTAGTCAGGAGACTGTATCCCAGAAGCATCGGAAAAGAAATCCAATGCAGCTATCTAGAAGCAGTCACCTTGATTCCTTGGTAGAAACTATCCTGTCTTGACCCTGGGCTTTTAATCAGTTCTTCCTATATTAAAGAGGAAGTAAAATTACTCCTTTTTAAAGTTATTTGGAAAGTACTAGTTATTTGGAAAGAACATATGCTGAATGAACAACATTTTAAAAAATGGTAGATACATCCTAACTTAAAGCAGTAAAACAATAAAACTCTGGGTAGTTAAGAATGTAAAAGATTTGCATTTTGGCTTACAGATGGTCTCCCATATTCAGCCTGATTTTCATACATTATACATTTATATACCAAAGAGACTTTTTTTTTTTTGAGACTTTTAAGTAGGCTCCACGCCCAGCATGAATCCCAACATGGGGCTTGAACTCAAGTCTCTGAGAGCAAGACCTAAGTTGAGATCAGGAGGATGCCTAACCGAGTCACCCAGGTGCCCCACCAAAGAGAATTTAATTTTTTTTTTAAGATTTTATTTATTTGACAGAGACACAGCAAGAGAGGGAACACAAGCAGGGGGAGAGGGTCGGGGAGAAGCAGGCTTCCCACTGAACTGGGAGCCCGATGTGGGGCTCAATCCCAGGACCCTGGGATGTTGACCTGAGCCAAACGCAGACGCTCAACGGCTGAGCCACCCAGGCAACCTCCTTTTAAATGTTAGTTTCCTATTCTGTGTTCACCGCCTAACAAACCTTTTTTTTTTTTTAATGCAAGGAATATAAATTGTAATTTTTATTTTTGAGGATAGTTAACTCAGTGTTATTTTCAGGTGTATAACACATCACTATGACAATGTAACTACATTTCTTGTGCTGTTCCCCATGACTCCATACTGGAAGGGTATCTTTTTTTTTTTTTTTTTTTTTTTTTAAAGATTTTATTTATTTGACAGAGAGAGATTACAAGTAGGCAGAGAGGCAGGCAGAGAGGCAGGCAGAGGAGAGAGGAGGAAGCAGGCTCCCTGCTGAGCAGAGAGCCCGATGCGGGACTCGATCCCAGGACCCTGAGATCATGACCTGAGCCGAAGGCAGCGGCTTAACCCACTGAGCCACCCAGGCACCCACTGGAAGGGTATCTTGCTCTGATTTTAATTTGCATTCCCTCTGCTCTCACCCATTTTGCCCATCCCCTCACTCACCATCAGTTGGTTCTCTGTATTTATAGGTGTGATTCTGCTTTAGTTTACTCATTCAGGTTTTGTTGATTTTTTTTTTAAAGACTCTGTAAGTGTGAAATCAAATGGTATTTGTCTTTTTCAGTCTGACTTATTTTACTTAGCATAATATACTCTAGATTCGTCCATGCTGTCTCAAATAGCATGCTCTCATTCTTTCTTATGGTTGCATAATATTACATTGTGTATCTGTAAAACACTTTACATATCCATTTATCTATCAATGGACACTCCGGTTGCTTCTCTATCTTAGCTATTGCAAATAATGCTGCAATAAACATAAGAGTACATATATCTTTTCTAATTAGTAGTTTCTTTTTCATTGAGTAAACACTAGATAGTGGAATTATTAAGTCTTATGTTATTTCTGTTTTTAATTTTTGGAGGAACCTCCATACATTTATCCATAGTAACTGCACCAATTTACCTTCCCACCAATAATGCATAAGAGTTCCCTTTTCCCCACATCCTTGCCAACATTTGTTATTTCTGGTCTTTTTTATTTTAGCCATTCTAAGAGGTATAAAGGGATATCTTGCTCTGATTTTAATTTGCATTCCCCTGATGATTAGTGATGTTGAGCATCTTTTCATCTGACTGTTGGCCACTTCTATTTCTTCTTTGGAAAAATACCTATTCAGGTCCTCTGCTCTTTTTTATTTTAAAAAAAATTTTTTTTTTTTTTAAATTTTTGGCGAGAGGGTGAGTATACGTATGAGAGCAGTGGGAAGGGAGAGAGGGAGAAAGAGAATCCTAAACAGGCTCCACACTCAGCCTGGAGCTGACTGACATAGAGCTCAATCTCACAACCCTGAGATCATGACCTGAGCCAAAATCAAGAGCTGGACACTTAAAAAAATTTATTTAAGAGAGAGAGCATGAGCAAGCAGGACGGGCAGAGGGGGAGAAAGATCTCAAGCAGACACCCCACTGTGCACAGAGCCCAATGAAGGCCTTGATCCCAGGACCCTAAGATCATGACCTGGGCCAAAACCAAGAGTAGGCCGCTTAAAGACTGAGCCACCCAGGTGCCCCTCTTTTTTCTTTAATTGGGTTGTTTTTAGGTGTTGAGTTATGTAAGTTCTTTGTATTTTGAATATTAATCTCTAACAGGATATATAATTTGTAAATATCTTGTCCCATTCAGTAGGTTTGCCTTTTAATTTTGTTGATAGCATCCTTCACTATATAAAATCCTTTTATGTTGATGTAGTTCCAATAGTTTACTTTTTTCCTCCCTTGCATTAGGAGACATATCAAGAAAAATGTTGCTATAGCCTATGTCAGACAAATTACTGCCTGTGTTCTCTTCTAGGATTTTTATGGTTTCAGGTTTCACATTAAGGTCTTTAATTGGTTTTGAGTTTATTTTTGTGTATGGTCTCAAAAGGTGATCCAGTTTTATTCTTTTACATGCAGTTGTCCAATTTTCCCACCACCATGCAGTGAAGTTACTGTCTTTTCCTCACTGTGTATTCTTGTCTCTTTTGTAATAGATTAATTGACCATAAAATCACAGGTTCCACTAATCTAAATGTCTCTACTACTCTACTCTGTTCCACTAATCTAAATGTCTATTTCTGTACCAGTACCATACTGCTTTGATTACTACAGCTTTGTAGTATATCTTAAAATTTGGAATTGTCAAACTTCCAGCTTTTTCTTTTTTTGACTATTCGGCTATTCAAGGTCTTTAGTGGTTCCATACACATTTCAGTTATTAGTTGTTCTAGTTTTGTGAAAAATGCTGTTGGTATTTTGACAGGGACTGGACTGAATGTCTAGATTGTTTTGGGTAATATGGACATTTTAATAATATTCATTTTTACAATCCATGTAAGAGTGGAGTGTTTTTCCATTAGCATCATTTTCAATTTCTACCATCAGTGTTTTATAGTTTTCAGAGCACAGGTCTTTAACCTCTTTGGTTAAGTTTATTCCTAGATATTCTTTTTGGTGCAATTATAAATAATGCTGTTTTCTTAATTTTTGCTATCTTTATTACTAGTATATACAAATGCTACTGATTTGTGGGTATTAATTTTATATCCTACAACTTACTGAATTTATTTATTACTTCTAGTAGCTCCTCTGAAGGATTTTCTATAGTACAGTATTTTAGTATAGTATATAAGTAGTATATATTATAGTATAGTATTTTGTATAGTATCATGTCATCTGCAAATAGTGAGCTTAAGTTCCTCTTTACAGGGGTGCCTGTGTGGCTCAGTGGGTTAAGCCTCTGAGTTCAGCTCAGGTCATGATCTCAGGATTCTGGGATCCAGCCCCACATGGGGCTCTCTGCTCAGCAAGGGACTCTGCTTCCCCCCCTCGCTCTGTCTACTTGTGATCTCTGTCAAATAAATAAATGAATAAATCTTTAAAAAAATAATTTCCTCTTTACAAATATGAATGCTTCCTGTTTCTTTTTTTGTCTGACTGATGTGGCTAAGGCTGCCAGTACTGTGTTGAATAAAAGTGGTCAGGGTGGATATCCTTCTCTTCTGCCTGGACCTCAAGGAAAACCTCTCAGTTTTTCCCCACTGGGAATGATAGTAGCTATGGGTTTTTCATATGTAGCCTTTAGGTATGTTGAGGTATGTTCCCTCTAAAACCACTCCATTGAGTTTTTATCATGAATGCATACTGAATTTTGTCAAATAATTTTTCTATAGCTACTGAGATGATCATATGATTTTTATGCTTCATTTTGTTGACGTGGTATATCATGTTGACTGATTTGTGAATAATGAAACATTCTTGCATCCCACTTGAGTAAATCCCACTTGATCATGGTAAATGATCTTTTTAGTGCATTTGTGCAGTTGGCTAATATTTTGTTGAGGATTCTGCATCTATGTTCATCAGAGATACTGGCCTGTAGTTTTCTTTTTTCTGTGACGTCTGTCTGGTTTTGGGGTCAAGGTGTTGCTGGCCTTGTTGAATGTATTTGGAAGCTTTCCTTCCCCTTCTGCTTTTTGGAATAGTTTGAAAAGAATAAATATCAACTCTTCTTCAAATGTTTGGTAGAATTCACCTGCGAATCCATCTGGACCTGGACTCTTTATCTTTTTATTTTATTTTGATTACTGATTCAATTTTGTTACTTGTAATTGGTCTGTTTGGATTTTCTATTTCTCCCTAGTTCAGTTTTGGAAGATCTTACACTTCTATGAATTTATTTCTCCTAGGCTATTCAGTTTGTTAGCATATAATTTTTCAGACTCATCTCTTATAATCCTTTGTATTTCTGTGGTGTTAGCTGTTACTTCTCCTCTCATTTCTGATTTGGGTCCTTTCTTTTCTTGGTGAGTCTTCCTAAAGGTTTATCAATTTTACTTATCTTTTGGGGTGCCTGGGTGGCTCAGTGGGTTAAAGCCTCTGCCTTCAGCTCAGGTCATGATGCCAGGGTCCTGGGATCGAGCCCCACAACAGGCTCTCTGCTCAGCAGGGAGCCTGTTTCCCCCTCTCTCTCTGCCTGCCTTGCTGCCTACTTGTGATCTCTCTCTGTCAAATACATAAATAAAATCTTTAAAAAAAATTTTTTTTTACTTATCTTTTCAAAGACCCAGCTCTTGGTTTCATTGATTTTTTTTTTTAAGACTATCACTTATTTCTGCTTTGATCTTTATTATTTCTTTTCTTCTGCTTCCCTTGGGCTTTCTTCGTTCTTCTTTAGTTCCTTTAGGTATAAAGTTAGATTGTTTATTTTAGTTTTTTGTTTGTTTCCTGAGGTAGGCCTATACTGCTATGTATTTCCGTCTTCAGACTTTGGCTGTGTCCCAAAGGTCTGGACCATCATGTTTCCATTTTCATTTGTCACCATTTTTTTTTTTTAAGATTTTATTTATTTATTTGACAGAGAGAGATCACAAGTAGATGGAGAGGCAGGCAGAGAGGGAAGCAGGCTCCCTGCCGAGCAGAGAGCCCGATGTGGGACTCAATCCCAGGACCCTGAGATCATGACCTGAGTCGAAGGCAGCGAGCGGCTTAACCCACTGAGCCACCCAGGTGCCCTATTTGTCACCATTTTTTAATATTTTGTTTCACTGGCCCTTTTGTTTAGTATCATGTTGTTTAGTTTTGTGGTATTTTTCTTGTGATTTATTTCTAGTTTCATAACATTAAGATCAGAAAAGATGCATGGTTTGACTGAATGTTCTTAAATTTGTTGAGGTTTGTTTTGTGGCCTAACATGATCTATTCTGGAGAATGCTCCATGGGCACTTGAGAAGAATGTGTATTCTGTTATTTTGGGGTGGACTGTTCTGTATGTATCTGTTAGGTCCATCAGATCCAATGTGTCATTCAAAGACATTATCTTACCTTGTTGATTTTCTGCCTGGATGATCTATCCACTGATTTAAGTAGGGTGTTCGAGTTTCCCTACTATTTATATTACCATCGATTTCTCTCTTTATGTCTTTAATTTGCTCTTTGTATTTAGATGCTCCAGTGCTGAGTATGCAGATATTTACAATTGTTACATATCTTCTGTTGGATTGATTCCATTATCATTAAGTAATGCCCTTCTTTGTCTCTTGTTACAGCTTTGTTTTAAAGTCTGTTTTGTCTGATATAAGTATTGGGTTTTCTTTTGCTTCCACTTGTATAGTGAATGTTTTTCTAGCCCTTCACTTTCAGTTGGTTTGTGCCTTTTGGTTTGAGATGGGTCTCTTGTAGGCAACATATAGATGGGTCTTATTTTTTTTAACCATTCCACCACCCTATGTCTTTTGAAGAGAGGATTTAGGCCATTTACATTTAAACTTATCATTGATAGTTATGTATTTACTGCCATTTTATTTGTTTTCTGGTTCTTTTGGTAGTTCTCTGTTCCTTTCTTCTTCTCTTGTTTTTTGTCATTGATTGGTTTCTGTAGTGTTTTTTAGCTTAGGCTCCTTGCTCGGCGGGGAGCCTGCTTCTCCCTCTGCCTCTGCCTGCCATTCTGTCTGCCTGTGCTCGCTCTCCCCCCGCCCTCTCTGATAAATAAATAAAATCTTTAAAAAAAAAAAAAAAAAAGAAGTCCCTTTAACATTTCTCTTGAGGCTTGTTTAGTGGCGATAAACTCCTTTATCTTTTGTCCAGGAATGTCTTTATCTCTTTCAAACCTGAATGACAACCTTGCCAGGAGTGTATTCTTGATTGCAGGATTTTTCCTTTCAGCATTTTAAATATATCATGCCAGTCCCTTTTGGCCTGCAAAATTTCTGCTGAAAAATCAGCTAATAGCCTTATAGGTTTTCTCTTATAGGTAACTTTTTTCTTCTCCCTTGCTTTTAAAATTTTCTCTTTTTAATTTTTGACATTTTAATTATTTTGTGTTGGAGTGAACCTTCTCGGGTTCATCTTGTTTGTAACACTTTATGCTTTTTGGACTTAGATTGCTATTTCCTTCCCAAGGTTAGCAATGTTTTCAGCTACTATTTCTTCACATAAGGTTTCTACCCCTTTCTCTCTACTTCTGGGACCCCCTATAATGCGAACATTTGTTTGCTTGATGTTGTTCAAGAGATCATTTAACCTATTCTCACTTTTCAAATTCTTTTCTCTTATTGGTGTTCAGCTTGTGTGCTTTCCATTACTCTGTGTTCCAGATCATGTATACATTCTTCTGCATCACTAATGTACTGCTGATTCCCTCTAGCGTGTTTTTAATTACAGTTATTATGCTCTTCAACTCTGTTCGTTTTTATATTTTCAATCTCATTAGTGGAGGTCTCACTGAATTCTTCTCTCTTCTCTTCAGCCCAGTGAGTATCTTTATGATCATTACTTTAAATTCTTTAATCAGGGGCATCTGGGTGGCTCAGTAGGTTAAAGCCTCTGCCTTCAGCTCAGGTCATGATCCCAGGGTCCTGGGATCGAGCCCCAAGTCGGGCTCTCTGCTCAGCGGGGAGCCTGCTTTCCCCTCTCTCTGTCTGCCTCTCTGCCTACTTGTGATTTCTCTCTCTGTCAAATAAAAAAATTCTAAAAAATAAATAAATAAATAATTTAATCAAGCATATTGCTTATCTCACTTTCATTTAGTTCAGAATTTCTGAGGTCGTTATTCTTTCTTTTCTTTTCTTTTTTTTTAAAAAAGATTTTATTTATTTATTCGTCAGAGAGAGTGAGCACAGGTAGACAGAGAGGCAGGCAGAGGCAGAGGGAGAAGCAGGCTCCCTGCTGAGCACGGAGCCCGACGTGGGACTCGATCCCAGGACGCTGGGATCATGACCTGAGCCTAAGGCAGCTGCTTAACCAACTGAGCCACCCAGGCATCCCTTGTTATTCTTTCTTTTGGAGCATTCTTCTGTCCCTCCACTTTACTTGGCTTTTTATATTTGTTTCTACGGATTAGGTGGAACAGCTACTTTTCCTAAAGTTGAAGGAATGGTCTTGTGTATGGTCTGTCTCCTCTGTAGACGGTGCGTGCTTGGCAACTTTTACAACTGACAAACTTTTGAACAAATGAGTGGAGGAACTACTATTTGCCCACTAATATTGCACCTTTGGCACTATCACTACTTAAGATACATCTTTGTGAAATTATTAAAATCCTTAGTTGGGATTGGGTGGGAAAGGGGGTGCAAGTGCTAATATCAGCCAAAAGAAACATCTCTAATTTAACTGTTTTCTCTCTTAAGCCAGTCTTCCACGTACTCAATTATGAAGGGTAGCTAATAAAATGAAAGAATGTGCACAAATATTTGAACTATATTATTGGAAGACTATACCTAAAAGGGTAAGAACAATTTAGGATTTTACAGTATTTGTTAACTCACCAAGCACCTGTTTATAACATCTAAGTCTGATCTAACCTCTGTGGCTTTCATCCACGTTTCTATGGATACATGTTCATAAATCTGAATATGTGAGAATCTCAAGACATTTTTAGAGGATGTGAAGCATCTGCTTTTTTTGAGAGGAGGGGCTGTTAAACTTGTTTTATCCTCCCAAGAACTGAGGAAAATTTTATGTATTAATTAGTTATTTTGGCCCTATAGGTACTGGGGGACTGAAGTAGTCAGAGGAAAGGGTGTCTTAATAGAAGGGAAGATAAAAATGCATCTTTAAAAACTTAATCTCGAGCGCCTGGGTGGCTCAGTGGGTTAAGCCGCTGCCTTCGGCTCAGGTCATGATCTCAGGGTCCTGGGATCGAGTCCCACATCGGGCTCTCTGCTCAGCGGGGAGCCTGCTTCCTCCTCTCTCTCTGCCTGCCTCTCTGCCTACTTGTGATCTCTGTCTGTCAAATAAATAAATAAAATCTTTAAAAAAATAAAATAAAAAAAAAATAAAAACTTAATCTCAGGGCACCTGGGTGGCTCAGTGGGTTAAAGCCTCTGGCTTCGGCTCAGGTCATGATTCCAGGCTCCTGCGATGCAGCCCTGCATGGGGCCTGCTGCCCCCGCCCCCACTGCCTGCCTTTCTGCCTGCTTGTGATCTCTGTCTATCAAATAAGTAAATAAAATCTTGTTTTTAAAAAATTAAATAAATAAACAATCAATCTCATCTTAAAATGAAATTTTAAGTTAATTCTATTATCCATTCTTTTTATATATATATTATATATATATATATATATATATATATATTTTTTTTTTTTTTTTTTTTTTTACAGAGATCACAAGTAGGCAGAGAAGCAGGCAGAGAGAGAGAGGAGGAAGCAGGCTTCCTGTCGCTCAGAGAGCTCAATGCGGGGCTCAATCCCAGGACCCTGAGATCACGACCTGAGCCGAAGGCAGAGACTTAATTTAACCCCCTGAGCCACCCAGGCATCCCTATTATCCAGTCTGTCACTGTGCATCCTCCTTTCACTTTTTTTTTTTTTAAGATTTTATTTATTTGCTTGACAGAGATCACAAGTAGGCAGAGAGGCAGGCAGAGAGAAGGGGGGAAGCAGGCTCCCTGCTAAGCTGAGAGCCTGATGTGGTGCTCAATCCCAGGACCTGGGATCATGACCTAAGCCGAAGGCAGAGGCCCCAACCCACTGAGCCGCCCAGGCACCCCTTCCTTTCACTTTTTAAATGAAGAGTCTGTCTATGGGTCCTTATTTCCTACTTCATGTGGCTTTTATCATTAAAAATAATCTTTTCTATACCATCTTGAGGCTCTCTGCTATTTTTGCTGTTTAACACACAACTCTCTCCTCCTTAATACTTTATCCTCTTTAACTCCCTATTCTCTCTTAGTTTTGGACAGTGACACAAGACTATGTATCAACTTGACTAGGCTATAGGGTGCTCAGATATTTGGTCAAACATTATTCCACTCAGGGTTTAGTCATTCTATCTCCTTAGCCTCTGTGTCTCTAATGACTTTAGAGAGTTTTAAGGAAGGCTGGGGTCAACTACTGGGTAGAGTATTCCTCAATTTAGGTTTACATGACATTTTGCTCATAGGTTCATAGGTTTTAGAGAGTAAGTGGCATTCTTTTTTTTTTTTTTTTTTTAAGATTTTATTTATTTATTTTTGCAGGGGTAGGGGGGCAGGAACAGGGCTGGGAGGGGCAGAGGGATAGGCAGACTCCCTGCTGAGCAGGAAGCCTGATGCTGGATTCATGACCTTAGCCTGACCAACTGAGCCACCCAGGTGTCCATGAAGAGCCTTTCTCAAGACATCATAATAAAGGTATACATGATATAAATATGACACCCCTGATGATGCTAACTTTGGTCATCTGGTCAAGGGGGTGTCTGCCAGGTTTCTCCACTGTAAAATGACCCTCATCCACTTTCCCACTGCCCACTATTTGGAAGCAATTAAGCTCAGCCCATACTGAAGGGGGAATGGTGAGTTAAGCGCTACCTCAACAATGAGAAGTATCTATGTAAATTATCTGCCATTCCTTACAGATATGTCTCTTCTCTCCCATTTATTTATTTAATAGAGTTAATTTCTGTCCCCAAGTCAATTCTTTCTACCATGAATGGCATCAGAATGCCCTTAGTGAAAAACTCTCACATACCCAATGGGACTTTGGGTTTACCACTGATTCCTTTATCTCCTGCATATCCTGTATCCTAGTCCTGTAACTAGCTCTCTGGAGTCATCTTTTTTCCGCTGTTGTTCAAACTTAGTCAATCTCTCTTTCTTCTGTCATTGCTTTAACCCAGGCCATCCTCATTTTCTAGATGATTTACATAAACTCTGAACAGGTCTTACTTGTTTTTTCCTCCATGTGTTTTTCTGCTCCAATCTGCCTTTCTTATCACACAGTCATACTGTATGAGAAAGAAATGTATGCAGAGGCAGAAAGAGCATTCCTAACTCTAAATTTGTACTTAGTATATAGAAAGTGTGTAATGAATAATTGCTGGGAAGTAGAAAATACAACAAAATTTTTCTTCACCAGTTTAGTCTCCATGCTAGGAAAAAAGAACAGGCTACAAAAAATTAAACAACAGAAATATTTAAATGTTAATTATTTTAAATCTAATACATGTTGCTAAGGTGTGAATAAAAAATATATATAGTCACAGAAAGAATGAAAATGTCAGATAAGAAAATATTTAAGGTGTTGCAAAACAATATCTAAGAAGCTAGGAAAGAAAAATGTCTTTGCCTGTAAAAATAACATAGGGAGTCTAAGAATCCAGACTCTTCAATAGTCTTCCAAAACCTAGTGTTTTCAACTTTCTATAGGAGAAAAATCTTGACTAAATGACATATTCTATACCACAGGGATCCAATCCTCTTGACCTGTAAACAGGAGATAATGTGGTATAGCTCTGTCAACTCTTTAACCCAAGAAATAAAAGATGGTAGGACAGTGGCAAAAGGTATGTGGGGGTAGGGGTGGGGAATAAGGCTTATTTTTGTTGAGGAATAAAGTGTGAGTTCCCCAAATGTCATTTACTTTTCATTGCTTTTATAAAATGCTATTAATATTTCTGACTAGAAAGCTTTTTAAATTCTTTTTTTAATATAAAGAGATATGGGGCGCCTGGGTGGCTCAGTGTGTTAAAGCCTCTGCCTTCTGCTCAGGTCGTGATCCCGGAGTCCTGGGATCGAGCCCTGCGTCGGGCTCTCTGCTCAGTGGGGAGCCTGCTTCCTCCTCTCTCTCTGCCTGCCTCTCTGCCTACTTGTGATCTCTGTCTGTCAAATCTTTAAAATAAATAAATAAATAATTAAATAAAGAGATATGATTTCATAGAGGTTAAAAACTGTTTAAATCAGCAAAACACTAAAACTTTGTTATTATAAAGTTCTTAAATTTATTGAGAACTGAGGACTGATTAACAGCTGAGATCTATAATTCATGGTATGAAACACGAGCACTGGCCTCCTGGACTTGCCTTTCAGAGAGAATTTTTTGTCCCCTTTGTTTTGTTTTTCAGTAGAAAGAACACAGTAAGTCATCTATGCTGTGAACATCTCCCTCAGCTCTAGCCTAGTTCACAGTAGTTTAGTGATGTTTAATGCCAGCTCTTTAGAATGTGAAATGAGCAAAATGGCAGGTATCTCTTTATTCTAATGAAAGAAGTAAAGTAAAAACAGAACTGATCTTGATTTGGGTCACCTCAGAAATAAAACTCCCAAAGACATAAGTGACTGCTTCCAATGTTCAAACTCTATTACATACAGTAAGCTCCTGTTTGTCTCTCCCACTTTTAACCCTACTCTATTCCAGTACTGAAGGTGGGACTTCATTCCTAGGAAGGAAATCAAATGATTCCAAACTCAGACTAAATATGAAACATCCTAAGTGTTTCGGGGATTCAGACAATGGCAAACAATAAAACATTTGCAAATACTGCTGGCACAGATGGAGTAGGAATACAGCTACTTTGGCCACCTTGCCACCAGTCAGAGGCATGAAGGAACCCAATCCAGAAGCAGAGGGAAGAGAAAAATAAGTATAGCTAAGAGGTTGAGCTCCAGTCCAAAGCCAGTATTATTCCTTATTATAGTTATTATTCCTTATTATAGTTATATGAAGCAAATTCTCTTTTTAGCTTAACCTAGTTTAGAAAGAGCTTCCTGTTGCCACAAAGAATCATAAATCCTAACCGATTTAGTGAGGAACATGTACTTCTTACTTAAATCTCACTTGGATAAAACAAAGGTGAAGGAAACATTAGAATAATTTTATTATCTTTGATCTAGCCCATGTTTATTTAAAGTTGTAATGACAACACAGTAAAAGTCTCTTTCCTTTTAAAGAAATCTAAACACCACTGGATTTCTTTAAAAGAAAAGAAACATACTAATGCTAAGTACAATGAAGTCACCAAATTTAAGAGGATACAGGAAAAAGAAATATAGTACTTCTAAGACATTAAAGCTTATTATTCTACAGTCTGGCAAATGGGCCAGTGTCTAGTATCATCCAAAAGTAACATGACATACTTTCCTATCACTTATCTTTCTAATCGCAATGGGATCTCTCAGCTTTCTAAATTACATTTTTCAATAAGGCCTAGAAGAGTCACTAAATTTTCACCTGCTTATTTGAAGTCTCATCTGTTTTTTAATGGGAAGATGGAAAACTAATAAGTTTATATCTTATATTACACAAATTCTATTAACAGATCTCTGACTATAGCTATAGTATGCTGAAATCCCATAGTAACAGTCTCTCAGCAGAACAAATCAAATGAGTTTTTTAGAACTAATTTTTAAAGATTTTATTTATTAGAGAGATGGACAGAGAGTAAAAGTAGGCAGAGCAGCAGGCAGAGGGAGAGGGAGAAGCAGGCTCTCCACTGATTGGGGAGCCCGATACAGGGCTTGATCCTCTGGGATCATGTCCTGAGAAGAAGGCAGCCGCTTAACCGACACAGCCACCCAGATGCCCCGAGTTTTGTAGAACTATTAAAAATAGGGTTGCGTGGGTGGCTCAGTGGGTTGATCCTTTGCCTTTAGCTCAGGTCATGATCTCCGGATTCTGGGCTCGAGCCCTGTATCGGGCTCTCTGCTCAGCAAGGAGCCTGCTTCCCCATCTCTCTCTGCCTGCTGCTCTACCTACTTGTGATCTCTCTCTCTCTCTGTCTAATAAATAAATAAAATCTTTTTAAAAAAATAAAAAATAAAATAAAATGCCTGCCTCTCTTGAAGACCCAGAAGTTGATGATATATAAGTAACCCCAGAAGAAGTCATTCTGTTTGTCTTTCTTGGAGATAAGTCTGTGAAATGAAACTAACCAAAAAACAGTTTTGTGGCTGGTGGTGGTAGCAGCTGATGCTGTAACTACTATAGGGATGTAAGAGTTGAGAGAGAAACAAAAAACCAAAAAAGTGTATTAAACAAAAAGACATCTAGGAACAGAACTTGCTCATATTTTCATAACAATGGGGTTAGATCGCTGATGTAAAAATGTGGTTAAATGTTTAGCCTAGTAAATATTAACAAGCTCAATTTTTCAATTCATAGGACTGTGAATTATTCAATGCTTGGAATAACTCCAGCTTGGCTTTATAGTGACTATCTCAGATGACAATGATCCTTGACATAATTCACTGGGCAAAATGTAAACATAAATATTGACTTTAATGCATAATAAACCAAAGCTTGTTACAAGGTACACAGAGTTGTCAAATCACATAAGGGGCAAAAATTTCATTCCTTATGGTACAATTACATTAATTAATTAATTTCTTTTTCTTCTTCTTCTTTTTTTTTTTTTTTTTTTTAGATTTTATTTATTTATTTGACAGATAGAGATCACTAGTAGGCAGAGAGACAGGCAGGAAGAGAGGGGAGAAGCAGGCTTCCCGCCGAGCTGAGAGCACGACAGCAGGGCTTGATCCCAGGACCCTGGAATCATGACCTGAGCTGAAGGCAGAGGCTTTAACCCACTGAGCCACCTAGGCACCCCTAATTTCCTCTTTTGACTTCCTCAACTGCAAGATTCCATATGAACATAAGCAACAGCAGCTCCCATTCACCACACCAATCTGATTTGCTTTCTGCCATGTCTCTGACACATTGCTCTAAATCATTTGTTTTGCTGCTCAAAAAAAGACGTATCTAATTAAAACCACGAAGGCCAAGAATCATCACAAGAGCCTACTCTAAGTCACTGAAACATCTCTTCTTCCTAAAATACTTAAATACCTTAATTTCTAGTTTGTATAGTCAACAGCAACATAATACACCATGTTCTTGAAGTGGAGTAGCAAGCAAAGCTACCTGTTAAGTGCTGTTAAGTCATCTCCCTAGCTATAGCATAGCTGTAAATGTAACAGAAAATAATTGGGTACAAAAGATACATTTGTTTTTAGTGGAAGGGAAAAAATCTGTATGACACAAAATAATCAGATGACATCCTTTTACATCTCACCTGTAGATTTAGACTGGAGAATGTCAAATTATATTTGCTTGGCTGCATATAAGGTAGCTTAGGAAAATGGCTCACTGTAAACAAAACACCCAAACCTGAACTCTAAAATGAATATAAATCACTCGATTAAGCTTTCTTCAAAATAAGGTTGATATAAGACTTGAAGCTTAGGGGGACCTGGGTGGCACAGTTGGTTAGGCATCGGACTCTTGGGTTTCGGCTCAGGGCATAATCTCAGGGTCTTGAATCTGAGCCCCATGGGGACTTTGTGCTCAGTGTGGAGTCTGCTTAAGATTCTCTCTCCCTCTCCCTTTGCCATTCTCTACTCCATGTGCACTTGCACATGTGCATTCTCTTTTCTGTCAAACAAATCTTAAAAAAAAAAAGTTGAATCCTATATTTTTCACTAGGCACGTCACAAATCACAAGTATGGATGATCTTCTGTCATCCAGGCACTACAGCACCATCAATAAGGGTTTTGGTAATCATTTTCTTTTCAAACCAAACTTCAATTTTCCATATTGGTAAACATAACTACAAAAATATCTGACCAACTCAAAAGCCCTAAAGATAACAAAAATATTGTTTCATCCTTTTACTAACTGAAGAAAATCAAGTTTTCTGGGGGTCTCTCCCTCTTAAAATGTGACTCCTACCTATTTAATTCTTATAGTTCTCCATGTATCTTCTATTTGCTTAATCAATAGTATCCTAAACCTAGTGTACAGGTAAACTAATAGGGAAGCTTAAAAAGACAATAACAGATGTGGTAATCCAATTCTTATAATGGTAGGTTAGATTATTTGGAATGATCCTGAAATTATAATCAATTAAAAATGTTAAAAGATTTTAAAATCTTCTTAAAAGCAACTAATAGCTCCAGTCATGATCTCAGGGTCCTGGGATCAAGCCCCCACCAGGGGCTCCCCGCTCAGTGGGGAGTCTGCTTATCCCTCTACCTCTGCCCCACCCCCCACAGCTCCTGCTCTCGCTCTCTCTCTCAAATAAATAAAATATTAAAAAAAAAATAGGGGTGCCTGGTTGGCTCAGTCAGTTAAGTGCCTGCCTTCAGCTTAGGTCATGATCCCAGGGTCCTGGGATTGAGCCCCAGGTCAGGCTCTCTGCTCAACAGACAGCTTGCTTCTCCTTCCCTGTCTGCGTGCGGCTCTGCCTGTGTGCTCCTTCTCTCTCTCTCTCTCTCTCTCTCTCTCTGTCAAACAAATAAATAATCTTGGGGAGCGGGAGCAGAAAGAGTTAAGCATCTGGACATAATAGAAGAGCAAATTAGTAAAGTGGAAGATAAGTCAAAAGAAATTATTCAGAATGCAGCATGAAGAAACATTAATAAATGTGGAGCCTATACCACAGCAGCCACGGTTCTGTGATACCCCATGGCCGGGGCTTCAACAAGGGCCACAGGAGCAAGCTGAGGCACAGCCACCACTCTGGACACCCCACCACGCACACCGAATTCCCAAGGGACATGATCAGAGTGTTATGTGGCTTCACCTCATACAAGCAGATCACCCTGGAGCTGCTCACAGTCTCCAAGGACAAGTATGCCCTCAAGATCATCAAGAATAGAGTGGGGACACAGATCCATGCCAAGAGGAAGCAACAGGAGCTGAGCAAAGTTCTGGCTGCCTAAAGGAAACCAGCTGCCAAGGACTGAGCCCTCTCCCCATTCTGTGTATAATAAAACGTTCACAGAAATAAAAATAAATATGGGAAAACAGCAAGAAACCTAACTTAATTGAAGTTCTAAGAAGAAGAAGAGAGTGGGGCAGAGGCAGATAATGGCTAAGAATTTTCCAGAATGAATGAAAGACACTAAATCAAAAGAAACTCAACAAAGCCAAAACTGGACAAATAAAGGGAAATTCACACCTAGACAAATCACAGTGAATGAGAGAACACAAAGAAAGTCTGAAAAGAAGCCATAGGAACTGACTGCTCAACAGCAACAGGGAAAGCCAAAATACAGTGGCAAGAAGAAAATGGGCTAAAAGAAAAAATACCCCCCCCAAAAAATTCCAACCTAAAATTCTATCTGTGACAGATTTTTTTTAAAGGCCATAATTCTCCCCCATTTCTTTATGTACACCCCACAGCCCTTTAAATGTGACACTGTCACTCCTCCCATCAAGAGATGGAGTCTAATTCCTCCACTCTGGAACCTGGGCTTGGCCACTAGACATCAGCAAATATGAACAAAGGCTTGAAAACTGCTTGTGCATTGAAACTTGCCTTTCTATACCAGACCTCCAGACATATGACTGTCCAGCCCCCAGGTGACCTGACAAGTGACTACAGAGATGTGAATGAGCTGAGCTGATACCATGTAGACTAGAGACAAGCCATCCCACTAAGCTCTGCCCAACTTGCTAACCTACAGATACATGGGAAAGCAGCTGTTGTTTTTGAGTCACTGAATTTGGGATGGCCTGTTACCCAGAAATAGATAATTGATACCTAGACCAACAAAAATATCTTTTAAGAACAGGGTAGAATAAAGATCTTTCCAGACAAACAAAACCTGACAGCTGGCCACTAGAAGAACCTCACTAAAGGAAATTCTACAAAATGTATTGTAGGCAGAAGGAAAGTGGTCCCAGATGGAAGATCAGAGATTCAAGAAGGCATGAGGAGCAAAGACAGGGCTAAATACATGGGTAAAATCTGTAAAAATATTGCTTTTGTAATACAATAATAATAGAGTGAAAAAAATTCAATGCCAGCTGCTTTTGTAATATAATAACTAAAAAAATTCAATGCCAGCAACCACTCCGAGACATTCTGATTTAATTTGCCAGAGACATCTGGGTACTGAGAATTTAAAACTCACCCCAGGTGCAAAAAGGGCTTGGAATCACTAACTTAAATAAAAAACTTATGTGTGTATATTTAAAGTTGGCATTAATTCTGATCCTCTTTCTACTTTTATTTGGCTTGCCTTTTTTGAAATTACTGACTTGTGATTTTCCATTGAAATAGGTTTCTAAAAACTTACTGTCTCTGTAATACAAAGTGGTTCACCTTGGGAGACAGTAAAGGTCTTAAAACAATTACTATGTAATTTCTCATTATTTTCTAAGAACAGGATATTACTATAAATCCATAGGGTGTTCCCAGTTGCAAGCATTCAAGAAAATCTCAGCTAGGCCTGAAGTTAAACAGGTTTTCTAGTTAATGTTCTTCTACAGTCTATTCAACAAAATAGTAACTAATATTAAAGACCAGGCTACAGGCCATCTGTTAAATAAACTAACAGTAACAGATCAGGATACTGTGCTACTCAAAACACTATGTTAAGTGTTCATTTTCCCAAGTTGTTCTGTTGACTAGATATGGTTGATGGTGTTTACAATCTAAATCAATAACCAATCTCAGAATTAAAATAACCCTCAAGGCAAACCCTTAAATCATGAAAAATTTCCAAAACCAGAAATTCTGCCTCTCATAGCAAAATAAAAAGGGGTGGAATTAACACAAGGAATAAGAAAACGAAGCACCTAATGGATATTATAAATGAGTAGAATGTACAAGCCATACCTTACTGATTTTAAGATGCACCATTATTTCATGTAGCACTAGAGGAAAAAACTCTGCCAATCCTAATTATGTCATAAAATTTAAGATGCATCCTGATTTCAAAGACATTAAGGTGAAAAAGAAAAAGAAAAAGAAAAAGTACGCTTTACAGTCAATAAAATATGATAAACGACAAAGCATTATAACCAGGCAACCAGGGGATTTTTGCCAGAAGCTATGGGTATTAAAACTCTCATCCAAACCAACCATACATAACCCAAATTAATATCAAAATACAGCTTCAAGGAAATAACTCTCTATGCAGCAGACAATGGTATCAAAGAAAAAACCCTACACCAATGGAGAAATGACAATGTTCAAACTCATCACCACCCCTAAAGCAATATCACAAAAATGTCCACACCCTCCCAAGGAAGTAAGCCTAAGTGTGCTGGTTCACTACTTCACCACGCACATTCTTTGTCTCTCAAAAAGCCAAGCTCATTTAATGAAAGTCTGCAGTGTCACGCATACACATTTGGCCCTGATCAATAAAAGATCATATCAAAATAAAAACTGACAAATTCCATAAATTCCTACAATACATGCAGGATTATGCAAAGAGATTACAGCAAAACATTTTTCTAATTCAGATGAACTGTAAACCATTAAAAAGCTGTATGTACATTATATATTATATATTAAATTTGTCCTATAAAGGGACATATCATAACCACTGTTAGTTTTTGCAGGCCACATACAATCTCTACAATCTTGGTGTCTTCTTTTAACCCACTGAGCCATCCAGGTGCCCCTTGGTGTCTTCCTTTCACTATATTCTTAAACTGTAAAACCCATTCTTACCTCCAGAAACATTAAAAAAAAAAAAAAATCAAAAGGCCATGGGTTGGGTTTGCCACATGTGCTGCAGATTGCCAATTTCCAGTCTAAGATATAAATGGGCATAAATGGGTGCTTCATAAAACAAAGTTGCTGAAGAAATTAGAGAACAGATCTATTCCAGATTTTAATTTAATAGGTTTGGAAAAATGCTTTAACAAGATCTGTGAAGCAAAAAACAAAACAAAACAAAACAAAAACCAATAAAGCTTAGTGAAGAAAAACTTTATTTATTCTTTTCATTTAAAATATAATCTTTGACAAGGTTCTGTTAACTTATGCATAGGAACCTAAATGAGTGGCTGAATAAGTAATTTTTATTTTTATTTCTTGGTGAAAATCATATACCAATTCTAATTCAGGAAAACAGACATTAATATCTTATTGCGGTCAAATCATTTTTTCTAGTATACTCTATATGTGGGACCCTACCATCCACAAACCTGGGCTTCAACAAAAATACACAAAGAATAACTTTCAGAGGATTACCCTATTCACTTTGCTAATTGCAAAGCCTATACAGGCACAGATAAATATCAAGAAAGAGAAATGAATCTCTAAAGATCAGTAAACTGCCAAGGCTAAAGCAACAGCTTTTGTATTAGCGCTGCCCAATATGTACTTATTTCTAAAAGGAAAAATCAGGGCACCTGGGTGGCTCAGTGGGTTAAGCCGCTGCCTTCGGCTCAGGTCATGATCTCAGGGTCCTGGGATCGAGTCCCGCATCGGGCTCTCTGCTCAGCAGGGAGCCTGCTTCCTCCTCTCTCTCTCTCTGCCTGCCTCTCTGCCTACTTGTGATCTCTCTGTCAAATAAATAAATAAAATCTTTAAAAAAAAAAAATTAAAAAAAAAAAACAAATAAAAGGAAAAATCAATTCATTGGTGAGTTTTATATAAATGGTGTTTTCAGTAGTTATTAAAAGAAACTTAAAAATTGAATGCCAGTTCAGAAAAATCTCTATCAAACTGATCACATATACCCTTAGCTATTCCTATGTAGAAGAGCACATTGCCCAATTTAAAAACTACACTCACACAAATTTTAAGTAAATCTACTTTGATAAATTATTTGAATCACAAAGGAAATCACAAAAGGTAGACTCTAGAAATGTTTTCTAACAAAGAACTCTGCAAATTTAAAATGGGCCATGACTATGGGACCAGCAAGGCAAAATCAACATAGCTAATGGACGGTAATCTGTAACAGTATCTCAAATATAACAATGAAAATTATAAAACACCAAAGTAGAGGGATCACATGTCTTGCTCTAAGTATTCTGACTTCACACAAAACACATATAGCAAGAGCTTAGATTTGTTCCCTGTTCTCTGTTAGAATGAATAAAACAACTTTAGGTCGGTTTTTTGTTTGCTTTTGTTTTTTTTAACCACCAGACCTAACCAGCAATGAGTTTGATCTCTCTTTTAAAAAACTGTTTACTTATATGAGTATGCTGATGACTCATGATTGATGAATAAGAATGAGATACAGACAAAAAGGAAATGGACCAAAATTGATCTCATTAAAGTGGGTAAAAGCTTTCTGCAGAACTCAGCCAATTCACGCCATATTCTACAGCTACAGACTTGTCTGAATATGATCTATGGTGCAGCAGTCTATTTTATCCTGTAGCTTTATAGGATTTCTTGCTCTATGAAGTTCAATTTCAGAGTAAATACAGCCAAGTGTGCTTTATGAGGACTAAATATAAATCATTTGTAAGAAATCAATAGATAATGTCTAATATTAAAAAAAACAGCATAAATATTCTACTTAAAAATTAGGTAAATTCAAGAATAAAGAGCTGAAAGAGTTCAAAGTGGGGAAAGCTAAAATAGGAGATGACAGTTTTCCCTATAAACCTGGTAGCACTCTGACTTCTACAATCGTGTATTAAAACTACGTATAGGGGTATCTGGGTGGCTCAGTGGGTTAAAGCCTCTGCCTTCGGCTCAGGTCATGATCCCAGTGTGCTGGGATCAAGCCCCGCATGGGGCTTTCTGCTCAGCAGGGAACCTGCTCCCCTCGCCCCACTTCTCTGTGCCCGCCTTTCTGCCTACTTGTGATCTCTGTCTGTCAAATAAATAAATAAATAAAATATAAAAAAAAAAAAAACTACATATGTATTACTTGAACAATCCATACACCTTCCAGGACATGTGGTATCTATGTGAGTTCGGGAGCATTTTCTGACCTTGTACTCCTATTGTTGCTCTGCTGTGGGGTTCAGTACACAAAAAGTTACCTAGTCTGGAGATAATTGGCTTGGTTTGGTTTTCTTAAATTTTCCCCAGATTCTCCCCATTTACAAAGATTATCTTGAGTTCTTCAGTTAAAAGAAGATTCAAGAAAAGAAAAGACCTTTGAAACAATGTTTCTGGCAAGATGGCATGGCCTTACAAGACATTTAAGTAATCCTTAACTAGTTAAAAATAGGTAAATGTGTCCTGGGCCTGAAGTTCTGTATTAAGAGCCAGCTCCTAATAATCCATGTAAATGGGTTGGGATCCTGAATCTGAGGGTTCAAGGTTGCCTCAGGAAGGTTGAGTACTTATAACATACAAGGATTTGAGAAATTAAATGCATAAAGTTATTTTAAAAACTCAAGAGACCTTCATGTAAAGGTATTAGCATAACACTTCCAGAATAGCTGAATCTCATACTGCACCATTTTTTAAAAACACAGATCTCAATCCTAAAGGCTTTTAAAGATGCTAAATCAAAGAACTAAATTGAAAATGTTGCTCTTAGTATGGATAAGAACAAATCCCAGTGAGGCTTTTCTAGGCCTACCTGGAAAACAGGAGATCCAGGGATTGGGTAGGAGAAAAGCAACACTTCATTATAGGCAGTCCTTGAGAATCAAAGCCACACTACTACAAATGCTGTGACAGCTTTGTTTCTTAAATCCAGGACCGATTTTTGAAACTGTAAGTGTTGTTTATATATGTCTAGATTTTTTTCCTAACAAGTCACAGGTCTGTACTTCATATTACTTGCAGAGCTGTACAGGACAATCTTTTCCCAAAAATTACAACTAAGAACTACTAATCAAGAAAAGTAACTGGGGCACCTGGGTGGCTCAGTCATTAAGCCTCTGCCTTCGGCTCAGGTCATGGTCTCAGAGTCTTGCGATCAAGCCCCACATCAGGCTCCCTACTCAGCAGGGAGTCTGCTTCTCCCTCTCCCATTCCCCCTGCTTTTTTCCCTCTCTCACTGTCTCTCTCTCTCTGTCAAATAAATAAATAAAATCTTAAAAAAATAATTATTATGAAATAGTATATAAGTGTTTTGTGACTTAAAAGTAAGGGGTGCCTGGGTGGCTCAGTCGGGTAAGCCTCTGCCTTCGGTTCAGGTCACTATCTCAGGGTCCTAGGATTGAGCCCTACATTGGGCTCTCTGCTCAGCAGGGAGCCTGCTTCCCCGGCCCTTCTCTCTGCCTGCCTCTTTGCCTGCTTGTGATCTCTGTCTGTCAAATAAATAAATAAAATATATTTTTTTTAAATTAAGTTTATGAACTTGAACATAACTTACTGAGATAAGGAGAGGCTTCCTGTTTCAATTTTTTCATGTTTAACTTTTAAAGCAGGCGGAATTTTAAATAGGCAGAATTTTTTCAGCCAGGTTACATCACTCAGTAGCAGCAGCTGTGGAGTCATTAAAAGGTTTTTGAAAAAATCAACTGTTTGTGAACAATAAATTGTACAAAACTTCAAAAATAATTAATTTACTTTGGAACTTATACTCTGCTGGTGCAGTAACAAAAGTCAACGAAACTGCACTTCTAGAAACAGTACCTCCAACATGATGAAAATACATAAGTTTTTCAGAGCAAATTGTTCATAACTGTGAAATATGGGAAATACTTTCATACCCACGCATAAGAAAGTGGCTGAATAAACTAAGGAAGATCTCCATGAATTGATTTAAAATGATCTCCAAGATACAACATTAAATGACAAAATGCAAAGTGCAAAAGGTATCAACTATGGGTTCTTTTGAGTAAGAAGGAAGGTAAAATATGAAAATACACAGGTATCTGCTCAGTTGTATATAAAGAAACAAAGTATAAATTAAAAACTGAGATCGGCTACCCGAGGAATGTGCAGGAAAGAATGGAAGGATGGAAGGGGTAAAAGGTGTAGCAGGAAGGCAATTCTAGAACAATGTTGTTAAATTTTTTTTTTTTTAAGATTCTACCTATTTCTTTGAGAGAGACAGAGAGGGATAGAGAGCATTAGTGGAGGAAGGGACAGAGGGAAAGGGAGAAGCTGACTCCCTGCTGAGAAGGGAGCCCTTAAATGGGGCTCCATCCCAAGGTCCTGGGATCATAAGCCAAAGGCAGAGCCTTAATCAACTGAGCCACTCAGACCCCTAGAACCATGTTATTTTTACTGACTCAAAATGTTTTATATAAGCCTTTGGCGGGGGTGGGGGGGGGCAAAAATACAATTAAGAGAAGAAAAATGGGAGCCCCTGGGTGGCTCAGTCTGTTAAATGCCCCACTCTTGATTTTGGCTTAGGCTGTGATCTCAGGGTTGTGAGATCAAACCCCGATCTGGAGCCTATTTAAAATTCTCTCTCCCCAATCCCTCTGCCACCTCTCTCCCCTCTCTCTCTCTCTTTCTCTCTCGCTATCAAAAAAAAAAAGAAAAAAAAAAAAAAGAAAAAGAAAAAGAAAGAAAGAAAGAAAGAAAGAAAAGAGAAGAGAAGAGAAGAGAAAAAAAGAAAAAGAATAAGAACGTAAGGCACCTGGGTGGCTCAGATGGTTAAGCGTCTGCCTTTGGCTGGGATCATGCTTTCTGGGTCCTGGGATCGAGTTCCATATCAGCTCCCTCCTCAGCCAGGAGTCTGCTTCTCCCTCTCCCTCTGCTTGTGCTCTCTCTGTCTCTCTCTCTCTCAAAGTAAGTAAAAAATCTTAATAAAAAGAAAGAAAGAAAGAGAGAAAGAAAGAGAGGAAATAAATGAGCCTAACTGTATTTCAAACGAGCATAACCATAAAGAAGAAAGAAGTATAGAGGAGGGAGAATAACCTGAGTGGCTCATGAACACAGTATTTTGACTATATATCCTCAGTCCAATAACAAAAAAGAGCTGTAAGCAAGTACTGAACTCCAGTAGGTCTACTTTCTCATAATGCATAGCTTAGCATTCTAAAATTATTTTAACTCTATTACAGGATTCAACAAATAAATAATTTGAGGATGAGAGTAAACCATGTTTTCACTGTGATCAATGGAAATTACAAACATGGAAAGGAAGAAAGCTAGAATGAACCCTGTGGTTCTAAAGGCATCCATAAGAATAAAAATCACTTTTTAACATGTGTGTCTATACATATAGATATGAATAGATGTCTGTGTATATATACACATATAGTAGATGTACATATGAATGCATTTATGTAAACACACAGAAACACACACATACACTTTATATATTTTCTGGTTTTAACTGCTGAAGCAGTAACACTCCAGAAGCAAAGAGCACATCTAACATATGGACCTTGGCTTCTAAATACCATTCTCCACTATAAGGAAAGAGAACTCCTTGGAGAAGTGAGTGATCTCAGGGCTAAGATTAGAAAATTATAAGAGCGCCTAGGAGACTTCTGGTTTTGGGGCTGATATGTAAAGTGCTTCAACATCATCACTTTTAACCTTTTTGGTTTTTTTTTTTTTAAGATTTTGTTTATTTGACAGAGAGAGAGAGCACAAGCAGGGGAATGGCAGGCAGAGGGAGAGGGAGAAGCAGGCTCCCCTCTGAGCAGGAACTATATCAGAATTAAAAACTTCTGTGCATGGGGCGCCTGGGTGGCTCAGTGGGTTAAGCCTCTGCCTGTGGCTCAGGTCATGGTCTCAGGGTCCTGGGAACGAGCCCCACGTTGGGCTCTCTGCTTGGCGGAGAGCCTGCTTCCCCCCCCCCCCTTGCATACTTGTGATCTCTGTCTATCAAATAAATAAACTCTTTAAAAAAAAAAAACTTCCATGCATCAAAGTATACAATCAATAGGCTGAAAAAGCAACCTATGAGATAAGTCTGAGAGAAAATATTTTCAAATAATTTAAGTGATAAGAGGTCAGTATCCAGAATATATAACAAACTCCTACAATTCAACAACAAACAATCCAATTAATAATGGGCAAAGTACTTAAATAAATAATTCTCCAAAGAAGGTATACACATGGCCAATAAACACATGAACATGCTTGACAAAACTAATCATTAGGAAATATAAATCAAAACCACCGTAAGGTATCATTTCACATCCATTAGAATGGTTACTATTTTTTTAAATGAAAAAAAGAGGGGCACCTGGGTGGCTCACTGGGTTAAAGCCTCTGCCTTCGGCTCAGGTCATGATCCCAGGGTCCTGGGATCGAGCCCCGCATGGGGCTCTCTGCTCAGTGGGGAGCCTGCTTCCCTTCCTCTCTCTCTGCCTGCCTCTCTGCCTACTTGTGATCCCTGTCTGTCAAATAAACAAATAAATAACCTTTAAAAAATAAACAAATAAAATGAAAAAAAGAAAACAAAGTAACAAGTGTTAGAAAGGGTGTGGATAAACTGGAACTCTGTGCACTGTGGGTGGTAATGTAAAATGGTGGCCACTACTGTGGAAAACAGTATGCCCATTCATCAAAAAATTACAAAGAAAATTACCATATGATCCATCAATTTTACTTCTGAGTATATATATCCAAAGGAACTGAAAGCAAGGTCTCAGATATGTATACACACGTTTCTAATAATTCACAACAGCCAAAAGGCAGAAGCAAGACAACAGGTTTGACAGATGAACGGATGAACAAAATGTGGTCTATACATGCAATGGAACATGATT
Source organism: Mustela nigripes (assembly GCF_022355385.1). Classification (NCBI taxonomy): domain Eukaryota; kingdom Metazoa; phylum Chordata; class Mammalia; order Carnivora; family Mustelidae; genus Mustela; species Mustela nigripes. The sequence goes on from NC_081573.1 coordinate 47,705,534, forward strand.
CAGCCTTAAAAAAATAAATCCTGGTACATGCCAAAACATGGAAGAACCTTAAAGATATTAATACTAAGTGAAATAGGTCAGATGCAAAAGGACAAATATTATATGATTCCACTTATATGAGGTACTAGAGTAGAAAAATTCAGAAACAGAAAGAATGACGGTTTCCAGGAGCTGGAGAGAGGCAGAATGCAGTTGGTGTTTAACATGTGGGAATTGCAGTTAGGGATGACTGAAAGTTCTGAAGATGGATGCTGATGATGGCTTAACAACAATATGAATGTACTTAATCCATTCTGAACTGACTTAAAATAGTTAAAGTGCTAAATTCTATTGGTATACATTTTATTGCAATAAAAAAAAGAATGGGAAAAAATGGAAGGCATAGTTTTAGGTTGTTCTTGAACTTGTACACTGCAGGCATAATACTAAGAAAAATAACGAGTGCTCGCTTCGGCAGCACATATACTAAGAAAAATAACCGGGGGGGGGGGGGGGGCAGTGGTGGCTCAGTGGGTTAAGCGTCAGACCCTAGATTTTGGCTTAGGTCATAATCTCAGGGTTGTGGGATCCAGCCCCACAGCAGGCTATACACTGAGCGTAGAGCCTGCTTAATTCATTTTCTTTCTCTCCCCCTCTCTCTCTCCCTCTCCCCTGCTCACACACATACTCTCTCTAAAAACAAAAACAAGAACAAAAACAAACAAACAAAAAAACAGGATAGATGCCACGTTTGAAAATAAATTATACAGGGGCGCCTGGGTGGCTCAGTGGGTTAGGCCTCTTCCTTCGGCTCTGGTCATGATCCCAGGGTCCTGGGATCGAGCCCCACATTGGGCTCTCTGCTCAGCGGGAGTCTGCTTCCTCCTCTCTCTCTCTGCTGGCCTCTTTGCCTACTTGTGATCTCTGTCTGTCAAATAAATAAATAAAAAATACAAAACAAGATACTCCTTGTTTGCATTAGTGGCAGCAAAATCAAAAATAATTTTCTAACTACCCAGCCAGTGAAAAGTTACTTTCTTTTTCCATCAAGGATTTATTGAGCATGTAAGAGGCAGTGGGCTGGGAATCGGGAATACAACATTATGCTGCAAGCAAGCTTATATACTCAGAGTCCAAAAAGCCAGGTCTTTCTACACAGACACAAAATCAGAAAAAGTTCAGGTTTATACAATGCATTGAAAAAATTCTAGCTATCGCTTCTTAGCCTTTTGGCTAAGATCACGTGTGAAAAACTTATAGCTACATCCAGAATGTTCACTCTTAGTAATCCCGACATTTTGCATTCCTAGAGCTAAAATTCTTCTTTACAGTAGCTACTTACGGAGCTTTTCCCAATTGTTCTGGATGGATCTACTACAAAATGGCATTTAGGCCATTCTGATCTACTTTCCTAGAGGTCATCCAGGCTTATTGAACATTATTTGTGGGGCACAAAGCTCCAAGTGTTTGGCCTCACCCCAAAACTACCCTGCAATATTAATCAACATAGTGACAATTTAGAAAGCAGCTACACAATTATTTTGGACAACAAAGCTAAACATCTCTATTTACTTTTGCTGAAATTTAACTTCAGAATAAAACAGTCCTGAGAAGGAAAAAAAGAAGAAAAGCAGAGTAATTTTTACTCTGTGGATAATAGCAACCTGAGACAGCAATTCTCTTGGGAACTGGTAAGATGTGTGAAATTCGTAAGGACTATAGCCTTTAAGTTCTTCAAAAAAAATTATAAATCATTTTTTTTGTCACCAAACTGATTTGAATCTCCTTCCCTCCTTTCTTCCTTTATGAGCATTTATATTCATTTTCTTCTCAGCATCTCCAATCTCTCACTTTCTACTGGCTTCTTTTAAACTAAAATAGATTTCCTTAACTTTGAAAAGTCTTTATTTAACTGGAATATCCTCCCTTTCAGCTATTCTCACCTCTTGTCACCACTATCAAACTCCTGAAATAGATTCAAATTTGGGTTCTATAGAAACTGTTCTATCTCAATTATACCAAAAACCATGCCTTTTCTCAGTCATTAACCATAACTATTATTCTATTTACCCTAGTGGAACTATGACATCCTTTCAAATTTCCCTTTCCTTGGCTCCCACAGCTAAAAATTCCCTCCTCAGCTTCCACAATTAAACTCTTCTAAATCTTTTAACTCTCAACCACTCCTTCTGTTCCCTATACTTTCCTCCACAAGCATCTTTCCAACCCTCAATTGTGAGCATTCCCCAGGCTCAGTCCTTGCAATCATACTCTTCTACTTACACATTTTTAAGAGGCCTCAACCACTTTCATACCTCCAACTATAGCCTTTCAAGCTGAATGACTAAAATTTAGATTCAGTTCAAGATTTAGTTCCCAATTTAGATCCTTTTACTGGAAACTGCTTGAAACACCTCGCTGTCATTTCAAATTCAACGCAAGCTAAGAATTACATATTTTTGGAGGTAGCCAACAGTTAAATTTTGACTTCTTGTCACCTGGTTAAACTCCACTATTCTTTCAGCTCAATCATCATTTTCTCAGGAAAACATTTCCTGACTCTCTGATTAACCAAATGTCCACATCTCTCTCTTTTATAGCACTTATTATAGCTATAATTTTCGATTTATTTTGTGATGTGTGTGTGTGTATGTGTGATTCTTTAATGACTACTTCCTCCACTTGATGGTAAACCTCGCACGGATCATGTCTTTCCAGAGTGGGAGGTGAAGCGTATGACAACCACCATATTCCTAGTGTCTATCATTAAGTTTCGGACATGAAGTAAATAATATTCACCCAAAATTTGTCAAATGAATAAAAGCTCCCCAAATTTCTCCTATGTAATGAGTCTCCATCTCCTACTAGTCCAACACTCTCCAGGTCTTTACTTCACAGTTTACAAAAAAGCAGCTTACTCAATGAGCTCCTTCAGATTTTCCTTACTTCAATCCATAATGCACACAAGAATAATTTCCTTAATTATTTCACATGCCATTCTCCTACCCAATAATATTCACTGACTTCCTATTTCTCTCAAAAAAAAAAAAGAAACTAAACTTATGCAGACATTTCATTAAAGAGTTCAATCTGCCATGAACACTAATGTCAGCTACTCAAGGCAGCCCTTCCCAATGGCCATGATGTTCGAAAACACTGATTCTTCTCTTTGATTCTCCTTTATTCTTGCTTGCAAACCACCACCAGTAATATTACCTTGGAAATATTACTATTAATTGCATCACAAATGCCTAATATTAATCAACCAAGTCTTGTTGGCTATAGGTTTACAAACCATCTCTTAGGATATATTTCTTAGAAGGTATGATGAGTATTATTATTTGTAACATTCTTACTGATCATAGTTTCAGGAAGTTTCATTTTATGAATTTGTCCTTAAGGGGCGCCTGGGTGGCTCAGCGGGTTAAAGCCTCTGCCTTCAGCTCAGGTCACAATTCCAGGGTCCTGGGATCGAGCCCCACATCGGGCTCTCTGCTCAGCAGGGAGCCTGCTTCCCCCTCTCTCTCTGCCTGCCTCTCTGCCTACTTGTGATCTCTGTCTGTCAAATAAAATCTTAAAAAAAAAAAATTTGTCCTTAAATTCTAATGATCTCAGACTCAAAAATTCTAAGTAAAATTATGGCAAATTAAATTCTGCTATCTAAAACAACAGATGGGGCGCCTGGGTGGCTCAGTTGCTTACGTCTGCCTGTGGATCAGGTCATGATCCTGGGCCCTGAGATTGAGTCCCACATCAGGCTCCCTGCTCAGCAGGGAGTCTGCTTCTCCCTCTACCCATGCCCCCTGCTCATGATCTCTCTCTCAATAAATAAAATCATAAAAATAAAATTTAAAAAAAGATTACTATTAGTTCAGTATCAGAAAAATCTATTAATATACCTTTAAGAAACTGCACATTTCCTTTTCAAAAAGTTGTTTCTAGGGGCGCCTGGGTGGCTCAGTGGGTTAAGCCGCTGCCTTCGGCTCAGGTCATGATCTCAGGGTCCTGGGATCGAGTCCCGCATGGGGCTCTCTGCTCAGCAGGGAGCCTGCTTCCTCCTCTCTCTCTCTCTGCCTGCCTCTCTGTCTACTTGTGATGTCTCTCTGTCAAATAAATAAAATAAAAAATCTTTAAAAAAAAATCAAATCAACTTATCATACCTTAATGGGAATACTTCCCTTAAATAATCTAAAAATAATTTTTAGGGGTGCCTGGGTGGTTCAGTTGGTTGAGCCACTGCCTTTGGCTCCAGTCATGGTCCTGGAGTCCTGGGATTGAGCCCCGTATCACGCTTCCCCTGCTCTGCGGGGTGCCTGTGTCTCTCTCTCCCTCTGCCTCTCCCCTGCTTGTGCTCTCTCTCTGTCAAATAAATAAATAAGATCTCTAAGATAGTAATAATAATAATAATTTTAAAATACTTGTTCATAGGGCACCTGGGTGGCTCAGTCATTAAGCATCTGCCTTTGGCTCAGGTCATGATCCCAAGGTCCTAGGATGGAGCCCTGAGTCAGGCTCTATGCTCCGTGGGAAGCCTGCTCTCCCTCTTCCACTTCCCCTGCTTGTGTTCTCCTCTCACTATGTCTCTGTCATATAAGTAAATAAAATCTTTAAAAAAATAAAATAGAAAAATATCAAACTACTTGGTCATAAACCATTCCAAACCTTGAATGAAAGAGCTATCATTCTTCCATGTAATGCTAAATTGACACAAAATAATCTGCCAACTTCCACAGAACATCCTGATCAGTGGTAGAATTCTTTATATCCCACAGAAAGCTTTCTAGTTCAACAAATGCTTTAAGATCTATAACACCTCACTTAACCTTTACTCCTTACAATTGCTCATTTTTATAAAGACACTGAAGCTCACCAAATTGACCAGCACAAAATAATTTAGCATCTACAGTTTTCTGACTCAACGTTTTTAAAAAATATTTACATGATGGTCATATTTAGTTAAAATAAATACTTTCCTTTACTTCATTAATAAATAAAGCATCACTAGCAGAACAGGCATATCAGCCTGAACAACACTTTATAAGTTAGGTTGCAAGACATCCCAAATTGGCTATTAAGAGTCCATTTCAATGACCAACTTTAAGTGTTTGCTCAGCAATTATTCAGTTTGCTGGTGGAAAAATTTAAAACACAAATACAAATAAATACTAAATAATGGGCATCACCACTTTGAATACATGCAAAGTGACCAAATTTTGTTGCAAAAACTATACACACTATTTCTTAAATGATTTGTTTCTGTGTTGATAGCAAACATTCTCCATGGTTGAGTCTGCATTCATTTTCTCGGTTGAAAATTTAATGAATTCTTAAGTGTTACAAGGAAAGAAATTAACTATTTTGTGGGGAATATTGGTATTCCAATATTCCAATATTCTAAAAGTATAAATATTATACTGTATAAATATTCTAAAAGTATAAATATATATAAATGAATCTGTTTGCCTCAACAAGCAACATCATTTCACAAGTGTTCTAGTTTGTGACCTAACCATGTAATAAAGAAAAAATAAACCAGGACCCAACATTTTAAATGTCCTTCTGGCAAAAAGGAGTCATTACCAACACCAACAGCATTTTAACATATACCCAACCATACTAAATTGACTTAGAAACCTCCAGCTAACAGCCAACTTCTGAATCCAAGAAATACAGGCAATGTACAGCAAGAATAAACCTATGTCTAGACTCTAGCATGTCAACGGAATTATTTTAATCACAGACTGATCTCTCAATCATCCAATGGAGAAACAAAATAATGAAAGTTTTTAAAAAGTAAACTAAACACTTCAAAAGGTCAATAACATCCGATACAAACTATTGTAACTAAATTATTAAACATTTATTTTGAGTGATGGAGGATACTGGCTCAGAGTAAGAATTATTCTCCATTTTTGCTATATCCTACTTGCTATGGTTTTTATTTATTTTTTTAAGATTTTATTTATTTATTTGAGACAGTGAATGAGAGAGTACACCAGCAGGGGCAGAGGGAGAGGAAGAGGGAGAAGCAAACTAATCTAAGCAGGAAGCCTGATGTGGGGCTCAATCCCTGAACATCGGGATCATGATCTGAGCTGAAGGCAGACACTTAATCAACTGAGCCACCCAGGAGGCCCCCTAGTTGATATGTTCTAATTAACTTAAAGAATATATCTATCATTATCTCACTGCAATCTAAAAATCACCATCATATGGCATTGTTAAACTCTCATGCATAACAGCAAAAGTTCTAATGTCTACCAATGTGGCTCGCCATGCCTTGCTGCAGTGTCTGCCATTCAGAAGAAAGCTTCATTTCCCAACTTTGGTATACGTTAAAGCATCTGGAATTCCTTTTAGGTTATATAAACTGATGCTTATAATAAGGGAAAGGACATATCCAGAAACAGGCAACTGTGAAAAAAATTCTTCAGAAACTGAGGAGGAAAGGGGGTGTCTGTGTGGCTGGGTCAGCTGAGCAACCAGCTCTTGGTTTTGGCTCAGGTGGTGATCTCATGGATCACAGGATCGACCCCTGTGTTGATGAGTCTGCTTGAAGATTCTCTCCCTCTGTCCTTCCCCCTCCCCAATCTCTCTCTCTCTAATAAAAGAAATCTTAAAACAAAACAAACAAACAAAAAACATGAGGAAAAAAGGAAAGTCTAAGGATATTGGCTCACCAGAGCAGAATGAAGCAGACAGTATCAGAAAAGATATGGGTTTTAAGGTGGAGGTGGGGGTTAGGGACAGAATGCAGTTATTTTCTACTAAGATACAAGATTTTTTAAGTTCTGGAAGTAGGAGGATGTTTTGTTTTAATAAGCACAATAAAAGTTATACACTAAAATTGACATGGAATATAATTTTTCACAAAACTTATGTGTTTATTTTTTAAAAAGATTTTATTGGAAGATAGAGAGATCACAAGCAGGCAGAGAGGCAGGCAGAGAGAGAGAGGGAAGCAAGCTCCCGGCCAAGCAGAGAGCCCTATGCAGGGCTCGATCCCAGGACCCTGAGACCACAACCTGAGCAGAAGGCAGAGGCATTAACCCACTGAGCCATCCAGGAGCCCCAAAACTTGTGTGTTTAAAACTAACATCTTTACTGATAAAGTAAAGACAGTAAAATGTTAATGGTAGAATTTCAGTGATTGAAATTCAGTCCAATGTATGATTTATTTTCAATGTACAATTTTTTAAAACTTTTCTGTATGTTTGTAACTTTTCATAATAAAATGGAGGCCAAAACTACATAGCTCTCTTAGAAACAGTAGTGCTTCAACAAGATAATGTACACAAGCACATAGTAGTTGCCCAATAAATGTTACTCTACCTCCCTGTCCCTTTTGAACAACATAAAAGAATGGGTTACCTCAAAAGTCAACAACTTTAGGTTCTAGCAATATATATGCTGTCAGCAAAGAACAGAGCTTAAAAAGCCTTCATCAATAAACAGGATAAAGTCCTTTTAAAGGCAGGGGCAAATGCAGAAGAAAAGGAGAATCCATTGGCTGCCAGGAAAAGGAGGGAGGAAGGATGGATTAAAAGCCATGGCACCTGGTGCCTGGGTGGCTCAGTTGGTTATGCGGCCAACTCTTGGTTTCAGCTCAGGTCATGATCTTCGGGTCATGGGATCGAGCCCTATGTCAGGCTCCCCACTCAGTGGGGAATCTGCTTGAGGATTCTCTCTCTTTCCCTTACCCTCTGCCCACCTCCAATCACACACTTGTGACACTTTCTCTAAAATAAATAAAATTTAAAAAACAAAAAACAAAAAAACCCCACATGGCACCAAGAAAGAGAGGAAGAAGGGAAACTGTTGTTCATTAACCTAGGGCGTGGAGCTTAATGACAAGGGACAGGACACAAGATACTGGCCCTCAGCAAGTATTATAAAATTAGAACTGAGATCAATATGTCCCGCTGAGAGTGCTTTCATAATTTAAATCAAAGAGACTGTAACACAGAAAACTGATCACAAGAAAGAATCTCCCCTTCTCCACATAAAGAAAAAAAAACCTGATGATTTATCAATAGCATTCACCTTCCTAGAGAAAATGGGAAGGAACATTAACTTCTTAATGTGACAAATCAAAGGCTGGCACATGAACCTGACCTGACTTGCCCAGACAGCTGAGATGGAGATTGCTAGCTGTCTGCTACAATTGTGTGCTACCCTTTCACAATGCCAAACTGTCCCTGGGAGTGCCTACCCAGTCCCGTGTAGCTGGGTGCTGCACAGGAAGAGTTCTCACCAGTACAATGTGAGCAAGACAGTCAATCGCCTCAGGGCCAGAGCTTTCAAGAGAAGGTGGATAAAAAGGTGAATTTTATGATACGTGAATTATATGGAAGGAAGAAAGAGAGGGAGGGAAATAAGGATAATAAATACATACACACATACAAACAGGCCGGCAGGCAGGGGTTCTGACTTTTCAGTGTGAAAGCACAAGACTCTGAAGCCCTGAGAAGCAAAAGCACAAGACAGGAGGAACCAGGGTCTCTGGATCACCAGAGGCAGATCGTCTCTCACAACTTCTCTTGTGGTAAGCCACTGATATTTTGGGGTTTACTATGGGGAGTAGTTTTGCCCCAAATAATACATGAACTGAAAGGAAATCTTGATCTTCTAAGTTAGTGAAAGGCTTAGGGAGAAGCCGACCCCTTGACACACAATGAAATTATACCTGTGGCATTCTTATGCTAAAACAGTTTTGTCAACAAAAGGCAATGAAGATCTTTTGTCACCTTAATTTTTTAAATGTCAAACAGATAACACATAACTGTCTCAAAAAAATTTTTAATAAAAAATATAAAGAATAGGGGCGCCTGGGTGGCTCAGTGGTTTAAGCCTCTGCCTTCAGCTCAGGTCATGATCTCAGGGTCCTGGGATCGAGCCCCACATCGGGCTCTCTGCTCAGCAGGGAGCCTGCTTCCCCCTCTCTCTCTGCCTGCCTCTCTTTCTACTTGTGATCTCTCTCTGTCTATCAAATAAATAAATAAAAATCTTAGGAAAAAAAAAATATAAAGAATAGGGGCGCCTGGGTGGCTCAGTGGGTTAAAGCCTCTGCCTTCGGCTCAGGTCATGATCCCAGAGTCCTTGAGCCCCACATCAGGCTCTCTGCTCTGCAGGGAACCTGCTTCCTCCTCTCTCTCTGCCTGCCTCTCTGCCTACTTGTGATTTCTGTCAAGTAAATAAATAAAATCTTTAAAATATATATATGTATAAAGAATATAGTGGAAAATTTGCCACCCATTTTTATCCCCCACTATTAGCCTAGTTTCTTCTGTCTCCTTCCAGAGCATTCTAATGCAAATATAAGCAAATAATTTAATAATTTAATAAGAGATGTTGGAGATCTTTCCACACCTGACGTAAACACCTCCTTTCCACAGCAATACAATAGCTCATTGTATGAATACACATAATACATTCAATCACTCCCTTATTGAAGGGTGTTGGGTTATTTCCAATTATTTGGGGAAAAAAAAAAGCCTCAATAAAATACCTCCTACACATTGATCATAGTATCATATATAAAGTTTCAGAAGTAGGGCAGTTAGGTCAAAGATATATATATTTACAATTTTAATAAATCATGATCTCCTTTTCTAACAAATTCTCCCCATTCAATCCCATTTGATAGGTCAGAAGTTAAAATTCAAGCGATGGCGATTTCTACTATTACATATGAAGAATTAGTTATTACATGAACTTCCCCCATAGTAACTAACAACTAGACAAAATATATTAAATAATTTTCAGTAAATGGACAACAGGCAGCCTAGGTTTATGATCCCTAAGAGAAGGGAAACAAGGTGAACCTAGAACTACCCCAACTTAGTCCCTGGAGGAGGCTTCTAGACCGTAGCACAGGATGGGGGAGCCCAAACAGAATCTAGTATTCTCTCTGAGCAGAGGAGAGAAACCAGAGTTCAATGAATTCAAGGCAGCTAGAACTTGAAAGATAGAGTACTGGAAAAAAGAACTACACAAAGAACCCAAGATATCTGCAGAGGGATCCCCCTGAGTGTTGTCTTATCCTATGGGTATGTGGTGGCCAATGAAACACAAAAGCAAATAGACCAAATAATTCCTGATGCTCACACAAGGCAGGGAGCAGTTTATTCTCACCAGCCTGAAAGGAGAGACCTCATATGACTCAGGACACTGGGTAGAATCCCAGAAGAGTCACTTCTTAGTAGCAGAATTAAATTAGGCACAGACTACAGGCTGCTCTGGACTTACCCTAACAAAACTTAAAAGCAAGCCTCAAAAGGCTCAAACTGATCTGCATACAACCTCTGTGCCAGACAAAATCCAACATTCTTTAAAGGAATTCAACAAAATTTAGCACTCAAAGATGTAAAATGGATGGTGACCAATATCCAATAAAAAATTGCCACACATGTAGAGGTGCCTGGGTGGCTCAGCTGGTTAAGCACCAGACTCTTGGTTTTGGCTGGGGTTATGACCTAGGGGGTCATGAGCTTGAGGCCCACTCAGTGGGGACTCTGCTTCTCTTCTCTCTACTCATGCGAGCACACACTTGCTTTCTCTAAGATAAATAAATCTTAAAAAAAAATTACTACACATGCAAAGAAATAGGAATGTGACCACAAGAAGAAAAATTAATCATTAGAAAAAGACCAAGAAACTGACGACTAATGGAATTAGCAGATGAGAACCTTAAAATAGTGATTATAAATACACTCAAGATTGTAAAGAAAACGAGGGAAAAGTCTATGAAGAAAGCAACACCTGGCTGGCTCTGATTCTTGATCTCAACACTGTGTGTAGAAATTACTTAAAGTCTTTTGAGGGGGGGGGGGGACTGTAGAGGAAAACATGCACTTAGTAATATAAAAGACCCAAATCAAACTTCTACAGATGAAAAATAAAATATCAAAAATTTTTAAAAATACACTAGATGGCTTTAATATCAGACTGAAAGTCACAGAAGAAAGGATCAATGAACCTAAAGACACAGCAATAGTAATTATCCACAATGAAACTGAGTGGGGGAAAGAAAACAACAATCAGTGGGGAAGAGAGGATGAAGAACATCTCTTCAAGACTTGAGACAATAGGGGCACCTGGGTGGCTCAGTGGGTTAAAGCCTCCGCCTTCAGTTCAGGTCATGATCCCAGGGTCCTGGGATCAGCCAGCATCTAGCTCTCTACTCAGCAGAGAGCCTGCTTCCCCCACCCCCAACTCTCTCTGCCTGCCTCTCTGCCTACTTGTGATCTCTATCTGATAATTAAAATCTTTAAAAAAAAAAAAAGACTTGAGACAATAGCAAGCAATTTAACCTATGGAAAACCAGAGCCCAGGAAGAGTAGGGACAGAAAAACTATCTGAAGAAACAACAGGCACATAATATATGTTCAAATATTTGTTGACAGATTTAAAAAAAACAAAATAATAATATGTATATGTATATAAATGTAAAAGTTATCAGAAAAGCAATGTGGTAACACAGAAAGAGGCTTTATATTTAAAAAGATTTGGATTGGAATCTAAGTTCTTTTTTTTCTTTTTTTTTTTCTTTTTTTTCTTTTTTTTAGATTTTATTTACTTATTTGATAGACAGAGATCACAAGCTGGCAGAGAGGCAGACAGAGAGAGGGGGAAGCAGGCTCCTCCCGGAGCAGAGAGCCCAATGCAGGGCTCGATCCCAGGACCCTGAGATCATGACCTGAGCCAAAGGCAGAGGCTTAACCCACTGAGCCACCCAGGTGCCCCAAGCTCTTTTTCTTAATATTTATGTGATTTGGGCAAATCACAATCCATCTAATTCCTTTTTTATATGTAAAATTTGTAAAATCTGTAAAATTTCTACTCTATGTATTGTATACTTTATCAAGAGTTACAAATAACATAAAAAAGGGTTCCATAGGGTGCGTGGGTGGCTCAGTGGGTTAAGCTGCTGCCTTCGGCTCAGGTCATGATCTCGGGGTCCTGGGATTGAGTCCCGCATCGGGCTCTCTGCTCAGCAGGGAGCCTGCTTCCCTCTCTCTCTCTGCCTGCCTCTCTACTTGTAATCTCTCTCTGTCAAGTAAATAAATAAAATCTTTAATTAAAAAAAAAAAAAGGTTCCATAAATCACATATTAAATAGCAACTTACTTGACTCAGATAAATATTTAGGGAGAAGGCTATTAGGCCAATACTCATTTTTAAAAAACAAAAAACAAAAAACAAGTGTGTTTGGTTAAGGTCCTTTCAGATACTTGCATCTAGTTCCACATTTCCACTACTGTAAGAGTTAAGGTTGGAACACATTATTTTATATGAAACTAAACTTTCAAGTTACCTTTTTTATGCCAGACAATCTTGTTAATTAACCCATACAGTAAATGCTCAGTAAATATTTTACAAATGATGAGCAAAAGTATAAGATAATCTAGACTGATTCTCTTCTTTTGGTCCTGGGGGCAGATAAACCCAATAAAAAGCTCAGGGAAAAAAAATTTTAGGAAGACTCCCAAGGTGAAGCTCTCCACTAAAATGACAAGTTCATCCTATCTCCTCACTCTTAACTGTAAATTTCAAGATGATACAAAAAAGCAAACAATGGAATTGCTGCAAATGCAGATATCATTTACTCAAAATCTTAACTATTAGGTTGAACCACATGAAATTGCTGGTTTTATAAGTTAAACAGGACCAAATACTGGTCACTCTTACAGTTCAATCTAATAAAAACAATGAAGCCAGAAAACCATGCCTAAAGAAGAGCTGGAGTGGCAGCGGGCCACTGGGTTATGCTAAGGGAAAGATACTGAACAACACGCAGGTGCAGAAAATTCCTGAATCACTGAATATAAAATCTTTACCAACAAATACTATTTACATTAAAAAAAAAAAAAAAAACCTCTGTAAAAAAAACAACAACTCTGTAAACTCACAAGCTGTAAGGTGGTGCTCTCTAGAAGCCTATAACACTTCACCACATATGGGGAGGGCGGGCGACATGGGACACCTGGATGTGGTAGGAGCTGGCAAGAGCCAGAGAAGGAGGCAGAGATCACGGCACTGAAGAACGTAAATCTGTCTCCAGAAGAAGGAGGGAACCACACCAATCTCTTCTGATTTCTGTTTTCACTGTTCTAATTTCTCCTATTTTAGACCCATTTTCAAAGGTGGAAATCAATATACAATAGTGAAACTTCTTTCTTGAAACTTCTTATAATAATAAACTTCTTATAATAATAAAGCAACAACACCAACCAGCCACACCAAAAACTTTTATCTATACACATGGCAAACAGGGAGGTCCTAATTAATCTAATCAGTTCTAACAGTCTGAGACTGTGGAGTTTTAAATGTTTCAAAACTATTCAAAACTAACTCTGCTGCCTAATTACCTCAGAAAGAAGGCTTGCAGACTGAAAATATTTCGCACTATCCTTAAGGTATGATTAATTTATGTATTGATTTTTTAATATAGATTGTTTCATGCGCCAGAGAACGTTCCAACCTTAGCAATATCAAGTTCTAACATATTCCTTTCTCTATGAAAAGGTGCCAATCTTTAGGAAAATTCCAGTGATTTTTATATTTATCTGGTTTTATAAAAGGCAAAAAGAATCAATGCCTTCTTTTTCTCAGCTAATAAGAAGCTATGTTCTTAGTCATTCCATTATACAGAGGGAGGATCTGTGTTAAGTAATGCTGTCTTCAGAACACAAGAACTAATTCTTTCCTCTTCTATTTAAGAACGGGACTTTCCTTTGTCTGATAGGCAGTATATTCCAAATTTAGGCCTCATTTAGGCCAAGAGAACTAAAGAACATTTGACAGAACTGAATTCCTTTACCCAAAGAATCACTCCTTTGCACTTATAATCTCAAAGTGCATACATTTTCAATATTCATTAAAGACTATAAATTGTTCTTGTGGCGCCTGGCTGGTTCAGTCAGAAGAGCATCTGACTACTGATGTCAGGGGTTGTGAGTTCAAGCCCCACACTGGGTGTAAAGATTACTTAAAGAATAAATTAAAAAAAAAAAAAGAATAAATAAATAAAATCCTGAAAGAAAACTTGAAAAAAAAAAGACAATAAATGTTCTTTTTTATTTTTTTAATTAACATATAAGGACTATAAATGTTCTTGATCTTACTCTTCAAGTAAGTTCAACTTAAGTTTTCATTAGGAGCCTGCCTACCTAGGAAGTATTATATAAAAGGTGTGGCACGTTACATTCATTTCACATTTCTCTTAACACAGTGAACACAAAACCTTATCTTGAATCATTTCCTCTGAAACAACAAAGAGAAAGGGAAGAGAAAGACCGTTTATGGGCAAATGCAATTTGATGCATGGTCTACGTATTTAAAATTTTTTTATTCTCACCATAACCCTGTAGGAGTGGGTTTATCTGTTTTGTAGAAAATTATCTGTTTTATAGACAATTGAAGGTTGTCTATTAATTTGTCCAAGGTCACAGTAAGAGATAAGTGATTTGGGATTTGAATCCAAGACTGTGATTCTGATTTTTCCTGCTTACATTAAATAGGTGTGCTCAGTAGATGGTACTAATTAACAGAAGGCAGATATGCTCAGGATTAAAACCCTCCATTACATCCCCTTCTCCCTCCTTAAAGCTTCTGTCCACTTCAATTGCTTATCACATTACACAGCTGATTTGGACAGTGCACGAACTTGGGAATTCTGTTGACTTTCAGGCTCTTTCTAGTTTACACTTAAGTTACAAAAGAAACCTTCCTAGATACCTTCTGTATCTTTCCTTAACATTATTTTTTTTTCTTTCCTTCTTTGTTGTAGTTACTTTGCATTTGAATTGATTTATAACTTGTATGCACATTCTCCTGGTTAATTTTTCCCCCACATAATTTCAATTCACTGTTTCTCTTACTTATCTTTCTAAATATATATCACATTTTTTATTTTTAAGGAACACAGAAACAATTTAAGAGTCTGTTCTATTTTACAAGTGTACAGATCCAGGAATTCAAGTTAGCACTCACTTTCACTACGACTCCTCCCCCTACAAAGAGTGACACATGTTATTCACGTCTTCATTAGAAGGTACTATAAATACTATGCATTCAATCTAACATAATTTTCTAATTTCAGTAAAGTTGTTACAGCTAGATGAAAGTAGATGTCTGGTTCTCTTAATTCATTGTTTTTAGATTCCAGTCCACACTTCTTGTTCCTCCACACTCTATTTTAATGCAGATACAAGAGTTAGCACTGGCACAGTTCTGAGGGCCATCACTTGAGATTCCTTCGTAAGTTTCCAATTTCTATAATTCAACCAAACAAAGATGAACCACTTACTGATTTCCCAGTTTTATGAGAACTGCTCTTCTCAAGTTGAAGGAGCGCCCCTTACAACTCATAAATTAGGCACGGGGATGGTGTCAGATTAGGAGGCATTTTAAGGTAGCTAAATTAAGAATTTCTTGATACGGGGGCACCTGGCTAGCTCAGTCAGTAGAGCATGCAACTCTTGATCTCGAGGCGGTAGATTCAAGCCCTACACTGGGTGCAGGGATTACTGAAAAATAAAACCTTAAAAAAAAAATCTCGTGATATTAACAATAAACTCTTTAAGAAGAATGAAAAGTACCGACAAGCTTTTTTCTGATACTCCCCACCACTTCCTCTAGCATGTGTCCTAGCATTTAATTTTTCCTTCTTTTACAGTACTACAACTTATATTAATTCTTTATTTTTTTAAAGATTTTATTTATTACTTGACAAAGAGAACACATACAAAAGCAGGGGGAGCAGGAGAGGGATCGGTAGGCTCCCCACCAGGCAGGGAATCCAACTTGGGGCTCGATCCCAGGACCCCGAGACCAAGACCCAAGCTGAAGACAGCTCCTTAACTGACTGAGCCACTCAGGCACCCCTATAGTAATAATTTTTAGTAAAGGTATCTTTTTCTTCTTCCAGATCAGAGCTGTCCATTAGAAATCAAATGGGGGCGCGTGGGTGGTTTAGTCGTTAAGCATCTGCCTTCTGCTCAGGTCATGATCCCAGGGTCCTGGGATCAAGTCCTACATCAGGCTCCCTGCTCTGCAGGAAGCTTGCTTCTCCCTCTCCCTCTCCCACTGCCTCTCCCCCTGCTTGTGTTCCCTCTCTCACTGTCTTTGTCAAATATATAAATAAAATCCTTAAAAAAAAAAAAATCAAATGTAAATCACATCTATTATTTGTTTTCTAATAGTCATATTAAAAAATAAGTAAAATTGATTTTAATAATGTACTTAATCCAATATATCCAAAATATTGCCATTTAAATGTGTAATAAATACAAAAAATTAATGCAGTATCTTACATTTGTTTTTTTGTACTAAGCCTTTAAAATCAAGTGTGTCTTTTATACTTACAGCACAACCCCATTCACACTTCATGCTTCAAATGTTCAAAAGCTACACTGAGCTGGTGACCACCACACTGGGCTGTACTACAGGGATGGAAGAGGAATGAGCTATTTCATAGCTGGACAGACTTGTTTTCAAATCTTAATTCCACCACTTACTGGCCCTAAGGCAGTTTCCTCATTAAATAATAATAATAATGATACATCTCTGATAGGATTAAATGAGATAGATGCCTAGAAAACACACGGTCTCTTAGCACAGGGCACACAGAAAGCCTTCAATAAATGCTAACTACTATCATGAATTTATATCCTCTAACACTAAGCACAGTGTCTTACATACGGTAGTTATCCAATAAATGTTTGATGAAGGAAGAAAAATTAATTTGCATGACATCCTATAAGCCATTTAATTGCTTATTTTTCAAATATATAAGTATCTTATATAAAACAAATATATAAGTATCTTTTTTGTTTTGTTTTTGGATTGTTGCTGACTAAATTGGTTTTGAACACATTAGGAGAAGTGTACAGAAGAGAAATGTACCATTTCATCTTTTGGATTGTTCAAGTATTTTTATTTTCTTCCAAAGAACAATGAATTATTAAGCAACTATACTCTATTAAGCACTCTATTAAGAGACTTCTTAGAGAAGTATTTCTCATCAATGACAGTGGAATTTTACAGGTAACTCCCAATTATCTGTAAGGATTTTTTGTCTCAGGTTGGAATAAAAACATATACCATTTCTGGCTTTTTTTTTTTTTTTAAGATTTTATTTATTTGACACAGAGAGACAGAGAGAGATCACAAGCCGGCAGAGAGGCAGGCAGAGAGAGAGAGGGGGAAGCAGGCTCCCTGCTGAGCAGAGCCCAATGCAGGGCTTGATCCCAGGACCCTTGAGATCATGACCTGAGCCGACGGCAGATGCTTAACCCACTGAGCCACCCAGGTACCCCCATTTCTGGGCTTTAGTTGGAGAACGAGCCAGTGGTACACCTAAGACCCTTTATAATCTGGACTCCGAAATAATTCTCAAACTCTATTTTAGTCAGTACAACCCCCTAAATGTCTTAAAGTATGTCCCCTTTTCACCTGTGCTTTTAATTTTTCATTCTCTTTTACATAACTGTATTCTTACATATCACAGAATCACAAAGTATCAGAGCTAGAAGGATCTGAAGAGATAATCCAGTCTTGGTATTTCCCAAAGCAGGTATCACAGAAGGTAAGAAAGATAATTTCAGATGGTGTTAGTATTATACACTTTAATGGCCATATATTTTGTTTAATGTATATTAGAAAAATATAAGTAGCACATCAAACTCAAGAATTCACGTGTATCTTCATTTATGACATGGTTCAACAGTCACAACTTAAGGGAGAAAAAAAACTTTTTTTTAAAGATTTTATTTATTTGACAGAGAAAGAGGGATCACAAGTAGGCAGAGAGGCAGGCAGAGAGAGAGAGGGGGAAGCAGGCTCCCTGCTGAGCAGAGAGCCCAATGCAGGGCTCCATCGCAGGACCCTGAGATCATGACCTGAGCCAAAGGCAGAGGCTTAACCCACTGAGCGCTAAGGGAGAAAAAACTTCTAAGCTAAGAGTAGCAGAACTGGATTCTACTCAAGTCTAATTCCTAATTTTATCCTCTTTTCATTGCCCTAAACAATTTACTGTCTGTATGGCACCAACAGATTATCACTCTCATGTCATAATTGTTCGTTGATCACAATCTCATTTATCAAACCAACTGTAAGTAATGGTCTTAAAGCACTAGTGTTCCTTCATAATAAGGGATCAATAATGCCTTGATTTTGTGGTTAGATTGCTTCCAACCACGGAGAGTTAGCATTGGAGGAAATTCCACATGGGCTCAAACAAAACAATCATAACATATCCTAAAGCCAAACAATGTCTGGATTAATTGCCTTTTGCATTATTCACATCACTATTTCCTCCCATGAATGAATAAGGAATCAGGAGATGCTATACCTATAAATTCTAAAAACTATTTATGGGAAAGTTATACAGGTTAAATAACAGGAATCTTACTGGGTGCCTGGGTGGTGCAGTGGGGTAAGCATCCAACTCTTGGCTTCAGCTCAGTCAGGTCATGAGATCAAGCCCCATGTCCAGGCTCTGTATTCAGAGCAAAGTCGGCTTAAGACTCTCTCCCCCTTGGGGCGCCTGGGTGACTCAGGGGGTTAAGCCTCTGCCTTCGGCTCAGGTCATGATCTCAGGTCCCCACATCTGGCTCTCTGCTCAGCGGGAGCCTGCTTCCCCCTCTCTCTCTGACTGCCTCTCTGCCTACTTGTGATCTATCTCTCTCTCTCTGTCAAATAAATAAATAAATAAAATCTTTAACAACAACAAAGAAAAGACTCTCCCTTTGCTCCTTCCTCCTGCCCACTCACACACATGCTCTCTCCCTCTAATAAATAAACCTTTAAAAAAAATAACAGGGATCTCAGAAATTATACTATTACCTAAATCTCTCCTTAAATATGTGAGGAAACCAGAACTCAAAGTAGTGAAGACTTGCCCACAGCCATATGGTTAGCTAATGGCAGTGCCAGCTCTAGTCCTAGTTCACTCTTTGTGCTCTTCCACAGATTCAACACAAACAGTAGGGAGATATATATAAATTCTTCCATCATATACCAGTACAAATCCTGCCTCAGGTAAGATGAGATTTGAAAATCTTTTCATTAAGCAGAAATTCTGCTCGTGATGGGCTCAAACTAGAAATTAAATTAGGTTTGTCTAATAACGCTAGTCTGTCTACCTGAGAATCTACAATATTCAAGTGCATAGGAGTTGTAGCTACCCAATTGTTCTCAATAGTAAAGAAAAGAGGATTCTAATTCCAGGCAACTCTTCTCATTTTTTGTGTCCATTTCTGAATCCCTGGCATTCTCAACAGTCACATACCAATTTCCCTAGCTGAAACCATCCATGCTAGATTGCAAAGTGTCTGACTTTGAAATCAAAGAGAACTTACCGAATACCAGGTCTACAACTTAGGACATAACATCAGACAAATTACTTCATCTCTCTGAGCCTGTTTCTCAACTAAGATAACAGGACATTCACCTCACAGGACTATCAAAAATATTAAATGAGGGATGCCTGGGTGGCTAAGTGGGTTAAACCTCTGCCTTAGGCTCAGGTCATGGTCTCAGAGTCCTGGGATAGAGCCCCGCTTCAGGCTCTCTGCTCATCAGGGAGCCTCGTTCCCCCCCACTCTCTGCCTACCTCTCTGCCTACTTGTGATTTCTATCAAATAAATAAATTAAAATCTTTTGAAAAAAAGTTAAATAATATAGAGAGTGCAAAACATGATCTTAGGATACTGTTAAGTTAAAGGTTAAGAAGAGAGCAGAAGCACCTGGCAGGCTCAGTTGACAAAGTGTGAGACTCTTGATCTTGGGGTTGTAAGTTCTAGCCCTCACGTTGGATACAGAAATTACTGAAAAATAAAAATCTTCAAAAATAAAAGAATTTTTTAAAAGAATAGGGTAATAAAAATGTTCATCTGTGAGTCTGAAAGGGTTTATAGGGCGCCTGGGTGGCTCAGTTGTTGGCCATCTGCCTTCAGCTCAGGTCATGATCCCAGGGTCCTAGGTTGGAGGCCCACATGGGACTACCTGCTCAGTGGGAAGCCTGCTTCTCTCTCTCCCACTCCCCCTGCTTGTGTTCCCTCTCTCACTGTCTCTCTCTCTGTCAAATAAAGGAATAAAATCTAAAAAAAAAAAAAAAGAAAGAAAGAAAGAAAGAAAGAAACTGGGTTTACAGTTTGTAATGTTTAAAAGTTAATTCCTGGGACGCCTGGGTGGCTCAGTTGGTTGAGCGGCTGCCTTCAGCTCGGGTCATAATCCCAGCGTCCTGGGATCGAGTCCCACATCAGACTCCTTGCTCGGCAGGAAGCCTGCTAATCCCTCTGCCTGCCATTCTGTCTGCCTGTGCTCGCTCTCTCCCCCCCCCTCTGATAAATAAATAAAATCTTTTAAGAAAATTTTTTAAAAAGTTAATTCCTGTTTGATACATAAAATAGTACATCTTAAATAGCTACATTGTTTTATTTTTTAAGTGCTTATCAAAGATACACATCAAAGTAATTAGAAAGTGAAATGGAAAAAAAAAAAGGAAGCAAGTGAAATGACATGTGTCTGGGACTTGCTTTAAAATATGCCAGTCTCCCAAATCCTATGCCAAATAAACAAAAAAACATAGAGACAGTTGAAGCTAGGTGATACATACAGAGAGAATCACCATACTATTCGACTTCTGTGCATACTTGAAATTTCCCATATTAGAAAGTTTTATGTTTTAAAACCTAACAAGAACAGGGGCACCTCGCTGGCTCAGTCATTAAACATCTGCCTTTGGCTCAGGTCATGATGCTGGTGTCCCGGGATCAAGCCCCCACATGGGGCTCCCTGCTCAATGTGGAGCCTGCTTCTCCCTCTCTTCCCCACTCTTGCTGTCTCTCACTATCTCTGTCTCCCTCTCAAATAAATAAAATCTTAAGTAAATATGTTAAAAAAATAAAATCTAATAAAAACAGTTTTTAAAAAAGCCCTAAGAAAAATGCACATCATTAATAAACTCCTCCCAAGAAACCAATGTCTCCATCCGAACTTCTAAACACATGATAATACCAGTCATTTCGGTCAAAAATACATAAGTATTTTAAAATTACTCTCAACATAAAGCATGTTTTATCTTGGGGTGCCTGGGTGGCTCAGTCATTAAGGATCTACCTTCAACTCAGGTCATGATCTCAGGATCCTGGGATCGAGCTCTGCATCAGGCTCCCTGCTTGGTGGGAAGCCTGCTTCTCTCTCTCCCACTCCTCCTGCTTGTGTTCCCTCTCTTGCTGTCTCTCTCTGTCAGTAAGTAAGTAAATCTTAAAAAAAAAAAAAAAAAAAAAAGGCATGTCTTATCTCTTAATGTATTAACTACTAACTACATAGCAGTACTTTCTCTTTCTTTGGTATTATTATTCCTCCACCTGCTAAAATAGCCCAGGGTATATTTTTCCTTTTTCCCCTTTATGGATTCTATTTATTTATTTTTAAAGATTTTATTTATTTATTTGACAATGAGAGAGCATGAGCAGGGTGAGCAGCTGGCAGAGGGAGAAGCAGGCTCACTGGTGAGCAGGGAGCCCTAGGAAGGGCTCCATCCCAGGACCCTGGGATCATGACCTGAGCCGCTTAATCGACTGAGCCACTCAGGTGCCCAGGCCTTTATACATTCTTGTTATATTTTTTATGACTAGCACTACTAGTTCTGTATGTATATACATGTGTGTAACCTGACATGCATGTACACATGTATATACACAACACATGTAACACACACATGTAACCACATCAACTATCCTATCATTACTACTATTACATCTACTATTTAACAGTGGACCCACTGGGTATACTTGACCTTTTAAAAAGCATGACTCATCTGAAAGGGTTAAAAAAAAAAAAATCCCGGGGCGCCTGAGTGGCTCAGTGGGTTAAGCCACTGCCTTCGGCTCAGGTCATGATCTCAGAGTCCTGGGATCGAGTCCCGCATCGGGCTCTCTGCTGAGCAGAGAGCCTGCTTCCCTCTCTCTCTCTGCCTGCCTCTCCATCTACTTGTGATTTCTCTCTGTCAAATAAATAAATAAAATCTTAAAAAAAAAAAAAAAAAAAAAAAATCCCTCTCATGACACACAACCTTCAAAATAGCACCCAAAGTGACTGAGGGAAAGCTGTGAACTATAGTCCATGTTCAGATTTACTGTAGTTACAGATTTTGTTGGCATATGTTATGATATGTTAGACACACTGAAATTACCAGCTGTAATTATTTAAAGGTAGCCATAAATACCTTCAAATAAAGTTTGTAAGTGAACTACTACATAACTTTGAGCACTACAGTAGAGACAATCTTAAAATATTTGAGCTCAAGACTTAATCTAACACGGGGAACCTGGGTGGCTCAGTTGCCTGAGCATCTGCCTTAGGCTCGGATTGTGATCCTGGGGTCCTGGGATCGAGCCCTGCCTGGGGCTCTCTACTCAGTGGGGAGCCTGCTTCTCCCTCTCCCACTGTCTGCTGCTCACTCTTCTCGTGCTCTCTCTCTCTGTGTCAAATAAACAAAATCTTTAAAACAAAACAAAAAACTAAACCTTAAAAAAAAAAAAAAGACTTAACCTAACACTGTATACCCCATGTTGTTTCAAAATAAAAATGTCTACTACCATTTAAACACTCACATGCTTTGCCTCTCCATAATTCTAATAGCAAGTACACAGAGAACAGCCTTCTCCAAATTAGTATCCAAAGGGATAAAGGAAACAATAACAACAAAACAAACAAAAAACAAAGAAAACCCAAAGGGATATAGAAGCAGATTATATCAAATTCCCTATCAAGCAGTACTACTTACCAAAAAACAAATGCAAAACATGTTCCATAATTTCACTTTAAATGTGCCTAGGCAGTTTCTTTCTTTAATTCAGGTATGTTCTTTCAAACACATAAATCAGATTTAACTAATTCTCAAACTATGTGGATTTAAATGTTCTTCTGCTGTCTTTAAAGAAAAAAAAGTTTAAAAACAGCTCCACTTGGGGCGCCTAGGTGGCTCAGATGGTTAAGCATCTGCCTTTGCTCAGGTCATGATCCCAGGGTCCTGAGATCAAGCCCCGCATTGGGCTCCCTGCTCAGCGTGAACCCGCTTCTCCTTCTTCCACTCCCCCTGCTTGTGTTCCCTCTCTCACTGTATATATCTCTCTATATATCAAATAAATAAATATTTAAAAACAAAACAAAACAAAAACAGCTCCACTTCCAGAAGCTTGGTAGGCTCAGTCCCTACAGCATGCAACTCTTGACTTCAGGGTTGCGAGTTCAAGCCCCCATTGGGTATGGAGCCCACTTACAAATTTTAAAAAAAAGATAGAAAAGAAAATAGGTCCACCTCCCGAAGAATATACACAATCGTTCATGGTACCTTTTTTTCAACTTTTATGTATATAAAATTAGAGGAAAATTAACTAAACTGTAAATTTGGAAAGATCTGGTCCCCAAAATACCCCCACTTCCAATTTACATAACACGTTTTCTTCCTGTGGAGTATAAAACTGACTTCATTAGTATATTTATCCTCAATCTGTTGGCAATATTTATTGAGTCTCAGTACTGAATTAGGTACTCTGGAAAGTTACAAAGGAAATACAGGACCTAGTAACTACGCTGGAAGAACTTAAATACCCATCTCCACAAAGGAGAAAAAATGTAGTTACTGAAACAGTATCCTTGCCGAGAATCTTACAATCAAATGTGGAGCAGGGACTCCATTTTCAAGCCAGTTTCCTTGCACTAAGTAATCCAAGACAGTACCCACAAAATTAAACAGACCCCAAAAGTGATCAAATCTGTTATTTATGGATTACATATGCTGCTACACACTTCTACTGCATGACAAAGGAAGCCTGCTCCTGTAAGTAGAGCTTTCCAAATGTTCCTAAGCACACAAAGAAAGAGACATGTTCTCCGAGCATTGGCCACTTTTTGCCACTTTGCCTAATAACATCCTACTTCTGCCACAAACCACTAACAAAGTGTTTGATCACCAATATTAGGGTCTTACTCTGAGGGAACATTGATTATATATCCTCAAATACCAAATAAAAAATTCCAAAAAGGCTGACAGTTAAGAATCTCAGCTGTATCTACTAGAGAAGTAGCTGAAGAATAAACAGTAACAATGAATCCTCCTAGTCTTTAAATTGTAGAAGAGAAGTCATCTGTGGTCCTGCATTTCTGTTGGCTCAGAAAATTTCCTTTCTGTCTTCAGATTATGTATGTCACTCCCCCTTGTGAATTCTCTGTATAGAATACTAGAGCAGGTATCAAAGTGGATGGGAGGGCGAGCGGAGTGGGGGAAATATTGCCAAGACTAGCAATTTTCTACAAACCAGTGATCTTCCCATGGTCCCATGTCCATGGTCATGAACATCTTAGGCAATTCTGATGATACAATTTCCCAAACAAAACTGTATCAAGCAGCAGTTTCATTCTATTTGTTAACCTTTAGGTCTAATTCTATACACCTAACCTTAAACAAACAAAACAAAAAAACCCCACAACCCTACCAGAGTTGCTCCCAAACTTTGAGAACTGTCAAATAAGTCCGCAGGATTAAATCTAGAGAAGACATGTCAGTTAACTGACTCACATTATAGAATATCAACTCTAGATTTCATTAAAAGCTACTATTAAAATCATATTCAGACGTCAGAAAGGCAAGATCCCACAACCCAATCACAAATACTGTACAGGTATTACAGCTTCGACTGCTGTCCCAACTTTTCAAGCTTTGGGACTCTAATTTACTTGAGGTAATAGCTTGAGATTCACTACGAATTGATCAAAATAAATGAAGGGGGGGGGGAAGGACATATATCAGTTTCAACACCGTATTTGATAATAGGAATTTGCTAAATTACAAAAGAACGGGGTAGAGACAGTGAATTCGGTACTGAATACAATACACATCAGAACTGAACCTGAGTTACCTAAACAAACGTTATCTACTGCCAATAAACAGATCATTTCTTAACAGCTTAAGTACGCCAACCATTTTTTCATATTTAAAAAGGGCTGCTACGAACTGTCCGAGTCGAAACAAATAGCCAAATTCTAAGCAGGTCTTCGGCGAGGAGCCACTGTGCTAAGAGCATCACACAAAAGACCGGAGCAAACATAAACACGCTCTGGGCCTTCGCAGACAGCGGCCAGGAGCCAGGGTCTGAATCCCAGACCCCCGCACCAGGGAGGGAAGGAGGGGTGGGGGGTGGGGTCCTCTTCTCGGAATGCGCTGGGGAGCTAGTTGGAGACGGGGAGGGAAGGAGCGAGCGCAGTACAGAGGAAGAGAGAGAAGCAGCGGACCGGCGTCAGCGGCTTCCAAGGCCGGCAACACCCTCGGGCCCGCACCAGGCCTGGCCCTCCCGGCCCCGTCCCGCCTCCTCACCTCCCTCACGTCCTGCAGGCACTCGAGCACCGCCAGGTTGTTGCTCCAGGTGTGCTTGGGGCACACACGGGTCACGTCCTCCCTGCACGACTCTTCCTCTGCCAGCTTCCAGCCCCCGCCAGCCCCTCCGGGCCCCGCTCCGCCCCGCCGGGCCGGAGGCCCACCCGCCGGGAAAGGCGGCTGCGGCGGCTGAGGCGGTTGCTGCGGCTGCTGCTGCTGGTGCTGGAGCTGAGAGGACTGAGGCAGCTGGAGCAGCGGCTGACCCGCCGGCCCGCCGCCTCCAGTCTGCCCTACAAAGGACGGAAAGTTGGCCCCGGGGCCCTGGCCCTGGCTGTGGCCGCCCTGGGCCGGGACTTTCTGGGCCCCGGCCGCCGCGAGCAGCAGCAGCTGCAGAGCCGCCGACAAGCGGAACATCCTCCGTACACGTCCACACGCCGCCATCTTGGGTCCGCGGCGAGCTCGACGCACCCGCCGGCGCCGCGTATTTAAATGAGGGGGCGGGGCCCGACAGGGCCCGGCCCGAGCCCCTCCCCCGCCGGCGCAGACCCGCGAGTCGGGAGCGGAGCCCTGGAGGAGGCTGCGCTTGAAGCGGCCCACGCCCTGGGCCCCGGAGGCTCTTTGCCGGGGGAATTACTGAAGCTCCTTAAAAAGCCTGGGCTGGACGGCTTTACCTCATTCCCCTGGTTGTCGTCACAGAAAAATAAAGAGGAATCGGGATTGCCACAACCAAGATGGCTGGTAGAGTATGTCGCCTGTTCAGTGACTGGGGGGAAAAAACAAAAACAAAAAACTTTGTGTGTAGAGGTGAACTATACACGACCAGGGTATTCCGAAATTAAGAGTCTCTTCTTGCATCTCTTCCTGCTGCTTTCCACCTGCCTCAGAATCTTTCTTACCCAGGGAAGAAGGCAGTCTTGAAAAATGGTTAGGAGCAAAGGTTCCGGGATAAGAAGGGAGTTGGTTATAATCTTTGCTCCCCTGCAGACTGGGCAAGTCCTTTAACTCTCTGAGCCTCAT
Organism: Mustela nigripes; assembly: GCF_022355385.1. Taxonomy (NCBI): domain Eukaryota; kingdom Metazoa; phylum Chordata; class Mammalia; order Carnivora; family Mustelidae; genus Mustela; species Mustela nigripes. The sequence continues at coordinate 47,731,916 of NC_081573.1, forward strand.
TCTTCTCGTCCCATGAAGACGCGGAGGAGCTCCAATGTGAAATATAGTTGTGAGGACCAGAAAAAATAATAAGGGAAAGTACCTGGCCCACAATATAGAGCTCAAAAATTTGTATCCAATATTATTACTCAGTTGGGAAGCCTTTTGTGCCGCAATCCTGATTATAAATCAGAACTTAACCCTGTGTTTATTTTTTTTAAAGATTTTTTATTTTATTTATTTGACAGAGAGACATCACAAGTAGGCAGAGAAGCAGGCAGAGAGAGAGAGAGAAGGAAGCAGGCTCCCTGCTGAGCAGAGAGCCCGATGCGGGACTCGATCCCAGGACCCTGAGATCATGACCTGAGCCGAAGGCAGCGGCTTAACCCACTGAGCCACCCAGGCGCCCTTAACCCTGTGTTTAAAGGAGGAGAAGAAAATAGCAAAACAGGTCTTTAGGTGTCAGGTCAAGTCTCTGCCTTGGGGAACTGTTTCTGCTGACCTGCGCAGCATCTTCAGCACATTAGGCCTGGATTGGTTGGTTGACCTCACACCCCTGTCCCCTCCCCCTCCCTAGGAGAGATGATACCTTCTCCAAGGTCTTCACACCCATTGTCATTTGAGTTTTGTATTAGGCCTGGGTTGGACTCTAATTCAACTGAGGAACGGCACAGTGATGGTAACAAGTTCTGCACAGCAGGGTTAAAAGACCTGTCCAGAGTAAACTCGACCAGTCTGGTACTAGGATCTGTGGGGCTTCCCACTGCCCTGGTGCAGTTTTATTCCACTCTATCAATACAGCATTTTGAGGAATGAAGACAGCTAGGGGTATAGGATCCCAACTGGTGATCCATGTTCAAAAATGCAACTTCTATGCTGACCCACAAATGGGCAGTGAAGATCAGACATAACTAGAGTCTAAGAAGTCCTGGGTTGGGGGTCAGGGTGCTGGGTGACTCAGTAGGTTAAGTGTCAGACTAATTGATTTCATCTCAGGTCATGAATGATCTCATGGATTGTGAGATCAAGCCCACCAGGGGTTGGTGCTCAGCCCGGAGTCTGCTTGAAGAGTCTCTCCTTCTGCCCCTCCCCTCACTTGCACACTCTGACAGGCTAAGGTCAATCATGTTTTTTTTTTTTTTTCTTTAAGATTTTATTTACAGGGGCGCCTGGGTGGCTCAGTGGGTTAAAGCCTCTGCCTTTGGCTCGGGTCACGATCCCAGGATCCTGGGATCGAGGCCCACATCAGGCTCTCTGCTCAGTGGGGATCCTGCTTCCTCCTCTCTCTCTCTCTCTGCCTGCCTCTCTGACTACTTGTGATCTCTCTCTGTCAAATAATAAATAAAATCTTCAAAAAAAACCACCAGATTTTATTTACTTTTTTAAGAGAGAGGCAGAGAGACCACAAGTGGAAGAGAGGGGCTGATAGAGAGGGAAAAGCAGAAAAAGCAGATCCCTCACTCAGAAGGGAACCGGAGGCTGGGCTGGATCATGACCTGAGCCAAAGGCAGATGCTTAACTGACTGAAACACCCAGGCTCCCCTAAAATAAATAAATCTTAAAAAAAAAAAAAAAGTTAGGTGGGGACTCAGAGACCACATAAGGAACCCCTGAGACCAAGAATGTTTTGAGGGTACAAACCCCTCACTATGGCTGACAGCAGGTCTCTATCTCTGGGCATGAAGGTATGTTGGCATCTCTGCCAACACTCCCCCCGTGCCCTGCTACTGCCATAAAATGGTCCTAAGGCTGCTGCTGCGAAATTTTAGCATTGACTAAGGCAGCCCAGGATAGACCAGATAAATGTCCATGTTCGTTAACAGATATGTGGGATAGGGAAGTTGTCGGTCAGCAGGCTGGAGACATTACCAGAAGTTCTTGAAAAGTCACTAGGAGCCATTAATTTTCAGTAATAAGTCTGCATGTGCTCAGACAACAAGTGGGAGATTATTTTAAAGTAGTTTAAGGGGGTGCCTGGTTTTGGTTTTGGCTCAGGTCACGATCTCGGGGTCCTGGGATCGGGCTCCGTGCTCAGCATGAAGTGTGCTGGAGATTATCTCCCTCTCCCTCTGCTCCTCCCCTGCCCTCTCTCTCTCTCGCTCTCACTCTAAGATAAACAAATAAAATCTTAAAAAAAATAAACTAGTTTAAGGCTAAGAGGGCCTGGCTGTTGGTGGGAAGAGCATGCATCTCTTGATCTCAGGGTCATGAGTTCGAGCCCCACATTGCGTGTAGAGATTACTTAAATAAATAAAACGCTTTTAAAAAGGTTTAAATAAACTAGTTTAAGGCTAGAAATTGACAGTCTGTTAAGAGAAGCCAGCAGTTGCCTATCTGTCAGCCTGCACTGAGGAAACACTAGACCCAGCCACAGATTGCCTCTGGAGATAGGGAGGAGTATATGTGCCTATCTTAAAATCACAATGACCAGGAAGCAAGAGACCCAGAGAAATCTGGGAAACTTGCCAGTTCAGGCTCTGTCAGGCAAGTCTAGACTTCATATAAGGTACAAACACCTAAGCCAACAGGAAGACGGTTGACCTATCTTGGGTCTCCCAACTTCATTGACTTTTCAGTATAAAATAGACTCTCTCTGGGGCATCTGGGGACTCAGTCAGTTAAGCAACTGAATCTTGGTTTCAGCTCAGGGCAGGATCTCAGGGGGTGGGGGACCCCCTCCGGATGGGCTCTGCACTCAGTGCAGGTTCTGCTTGTCCTGCTCCTTCCCCCTCTGCTCCTCCCCCAGCTCACACTGTATCTCTCAAATAAACAAAATCTTAAAAAAAAAAAAAAAAGATTTTATTTGTTTGAGAGAGAGAGAGAGAATGAGTGGGGTAAGGGGCAGAGGGAGAAGCAGGCTCCCCGCTGAACAGGGAGCCGGACATTGGGCTCCATCCCAGGACCCCGAGACCATGGCCAGAGCCAAACGCAGATGCCCAACTGGCTGAGCCACCCAGGAGTCCCAGCCAAATAAATAAAATCTTAAAAAAAAAAAAAAAAAAGACTATCTCTATCACAAACTACGATTTCATTTTACCCTTTTATTGTTCCTTTTGCTTTTTGATCCTGACTTCCTTGATTTACTCAATAGATACCTGTTGAGGTTTTGGGGTTTTTTTTAATGCCAGGCATTGCTCAAAAACCAGCTTATATGCATGATAAACAATAAGACAGTAAACAAAGAGTAAAATCATTTCAGACCATACAAAGTGCTATGAAGAAAATAAAAGATAGAGGGGGTGACTGGGGTAGGGAGGGGCTTTTTTGGGGGGGAGAGGCTTTTATATAAAGGCAGCTGGGGTGAGGCTTTCTGAGTGATAATTGAACGAAGAGCCAATCAGAATGAAGTTACCAGCCATGGAAAAAAATCTGGATCTGAAGCTGTCTTAGCCTGTTAAATGCTTATTAACAAAAGGCATTTGTTTCTCAGAGTTCTAGAGGTTAGAAGTCCAAGATCACAGTGCTAGCATGGCCAGGTTTTGGTGAAGCCTCTTTCGGATTGCAGATTTCCAACTTCTTGCTGTGTTCTCTCACGGGGCAAGGGGCTAGAGAGCTCTATAGGGTTCTTTATAGAAACACTCATCCCATCCTCTCATGACCTAAGTGCCTCCAAAAACTATCTCCTCATCCACTCACACTGGCTGTGAGGATTTCAACATATAAATGTAGGGGTGGACACAAACAGACCACAGCAAAAATGTTCCAAAAGCGGAGATTAACAAGTTCAAGACCCTGATGTGGGAATAAGCATACAAAATAAAGGCCTATATGGCTGAATTAGAATGAAGAAAGAAGAGAAAAGAAAAAGGAATTAGAGAAGTGGTCAGGGACAGATCATCGAGGGCACTTTAGGCCCTATATATCCATGTAACTGGGGGAGAATTCTGACTCCAAACAAAGAGTTTGTATTTCCATTGAAAGAAAGACATAAAAGCTAGACAAAATTACATAAAATATCTTTGAAAGGAATTAGAGAGTAACCAATGCAATCAGGAAATGAAGGGCAACAATCTTTGAGAAAAAGGAATTAATTACGCAGCCCAGATTTTTTTCTGAGTTGTACTTTCTAAATCGTAGCTCAAAAGAATTGAGTCTATGCCAAAGGCAGCAATCTCATTGGGCCGAAAATACACAGGTAGGAATTCAGAGCCTCCCAGATGGTTGGGACTTAAGGGTAAAAAGACTGTAGAGAAGAGAACCGCAGGGAAAGAGCCAAAAATCTGTGACTACATTTCTCCAAGTCTCTGGCTATTTCCTAAGCTGGGGACCACAGGGGGGGAGACTCCACAAACCCAGAAGAAAACGAGAGCTGAGAGAGTGATATATCAAGAGTTCCCAGCAGCCTCAGGTGTGCTAGGGAATTAGAAGTTAGAGCTCTAAGGTATAGAGCTGAGGTATAGAGGTCTTTGTCAACACCCTAGGCTTTAAACTGAGGCCTCAGAAGCGTTACCCTCTGGGCACAGAAGCCACACCCCAGAAGAAAGGACACCACATGAGGAGTGAGGGTACTGCCCTAGAAGAAAAAGCAAAACTACAAGAGTCCAACCCTAATAAAGCCTAAACAAACCTCACTGGGGTCAATGTGACCCACAGTATTCTGTCTACAGGAAGAAAACATCATCTTTCTGAAGACAGGAAACATCATCGAAAGCCTCTACAATTTTTAATTTGCATGTCCCGGGATTGGACAAAAAATTATGAAGCATGCTAAAACCAAAACAAAACTGAAATAAATAACCAAAACCAAAAGGAACAAAAAAGTCAGGGCCCCTGGCTGGCTCAGCTGGTAGAGTATGCGACTCTTGATCTCAGGTTTGTGAGTTTAAGTCCCACATTGGGTATGAAGCCTACTTTAATAAAAAAATAAAAAAAAATAAAATCAACAAAAACAAACTATGATTCAGATATTGGACTTAATCAGATATGGACTTTAAAAGAGCTATGACTAGTATGTTACAGAAAATAAAAAATAATGGGGCGCCTGGGTGGCTCAGTCATTGGGCGTCTGCCTTCAGCTCAGGTTGTGATCCTGGGGTCCTGGGATCAAGCTCTGCATTGGGCTCCCTGCTTGGCAGGAAGCCTGCTGCTCCCTCTCTCACTGCCCCTGATTGTGTTCCCTCTCTTGCTGTGTCTCTGTCAAATAAATAAAATCTTTAAAAAGAGAAAGAAAAAGAAAAAGAAAAGATAGAATTGGGGCACTTGGTATGCTCCGTCAGTGGAATGTGTGACTCTTGATGTCAGGGTTGTAAGTTTGAGCCCCAAACTGGGTGTAGTAATCTTAAAAACAAAACAAAACAAAACAAAACTTAAAAAAATAGGTGAAAAATAGTGTGTTTCAACAGAAAATTGGATTCTACACAAATAACAAAATGGACATTCTAGAACTGAATTAAAATTCATTAGATGATATTTTGGAAGACTTTATTTATTTATTTGAGAGAGAGAGAGAGCCCACACAATTGGGGGAGGGTCAGAGGAAGAAAGAGAAGCAGACTCTCCTGCAGAGCAGGGAGCTCAACTTGAGGCTTGATCCTGGGACCAATGGATCATGACCTGAGCCCAAGGCAAACACTTAACCAACTGAGCCACCCAGGCACCCCTAAAATTCATTCAATGACTTTAATAGCAGATTGGATGTCTTAGTCTGTTTGGGCGCTATAGCAGAATATCATAGACTCGGTGGCTTAAAACAATACAAATTTATTTCACACAGTTCTGGAGGCTGGGAAGTCCCTGATGGGCTGCCAGATGCTGGCAGATTCCCTATCTGGTGACTTCCACTTCCTGGTACATAGACAGCCCCATCTTCTTGCTATAACCTCACAGGGTATAAAGGCATTAGGGAGCTCTCTGAGGTCTCTTCTAGAAGGACACTGTTCCCATTCATGTGAGTTCCACCCTCACGAAAATCAAAGAGAAAGAAAAAAATCTTAGAAACAAAGACTTTATTTTCAAAGGAGCAATAACACTAATATCTGACTTCTCAGTAGAAATGGGGTTAGGATTTCAACATCAATTTGGCAGGGGGTGGGGACACAAACATTCAATCTATGGCACTGGGTATGGCAGAAGACAGAATTATTGAAGGGAAACAGATGAACAGAAAATATACAAAAGGGGGGGAACGCTTGGGTGACTCAGCCAACTGGGCATCCTGGCTCTTGATTTGGGCCCGGGGGGGCTGATCTTGGAGTTGTGGGTTTGAGCCCTCCATTGGGCTCCATGCTTGGTAGGGAGACTTCTTGGGGGTCTTTCTCTCTCTCCCTGTCCCTCTGCTGATACCCCTGCTTGCTCAATCTCTCTAAATAGATAAATAAAAATGTATTTTTAAAAGATTTTACTTATTTACTTGTCAGAGAGATAGAGAGAGAGAGACAACGTGCACCAGCATGCGTTTGTAAGCACGCAAGCACAATGTGGGACTTGATCCCAGAGTGCTCTAAGATCATGACCTGCGCCGAAGGCAGACACTTAAGCAACTGAGCCACCCAGACATCCCAAATAAAATCCTTAAAAATAGATAAATAAAATTAGAAAAAAGGAAAATATCCAAAAGCAAGCGCAAAAAGAAAAAAGATTTCAAAAAAGAACAGAGCATTAAGATACACGTGGGCCATAGTCAAAAGTTCTAACATATATATATAACTAGAACCCCAAAGGGAGAGGAGAAAGACAACAGTGCAGCTTGATATTGAATAGACATGCTTTGAATTTCCCCCAACTGATGAAAGATACCAACCTAGAGATTCAAGAAGTTCCAGGAACCCTTAGTGGATAAACACAAAGAGTACTACATCACCATGAAACTACTGAAAATCCAAAAGAAAGATAAAATCTTAAAAGCGGACAAAGACGTATTATCTTCAAAGGAGCACTAACACTAATATCTGACTTTTCAGTAGAAACTATGGAAGCCAGGTGCACCTGTGTGATTGCATTTATATGAAATATCCAGAATAGGCAAATCCATAGAGACTAAAAGTAGATTAATGGTTTCCAGGAGATGAGGGAAGAGAATTGAAAAGTATGGAGTTTCTTTCTTTCTTTTTTTTTTTTTTAAGATTTTATTTATTTATTTGACAGACAGAGATCACAAGTAGGTAGAGAGGTAGGCAGAGAGGGCGGGGGGAAGCAGGCTCTTTGCAGGGCAGAGAGCCCGAAGTGGGGCTCGATCCCAGGACCCCAGGAATCATGACCTGAGCCAAAGGCAGAGGCTTAACCCACTGAGCCACCCAGGCGCCCCAGAAAGTACGGAGTTTCTTTTGGGAATCAGATAGTGGTGATGGTTGCATGACATTGTGGATATACTAAAACAAACAAACACACACTGAATGGTACACTTAAAAATGGTTAAAGTAGTGAATTTTATGTTATGTGAATTTTACCCCAATAAAAGCTAATGCTAAAGACAATTGGACCCATTTTTTAAAAGTTTAAAGACATTTTCAGACAAGCTGAAGCTGAGATAGATAACTCATTGCCAGACAGACCTGTCCTACTCGAGACTGAGGGAAAATGACCCAACGGAAGCAATAAAGAGCTCGGGAAGGAATAAAGAGTGCTGACAGAGTCAGTATGTGGACAATTACTGTTGCTTTAAGCACAATAATTGAGGGATTCGTACCAGATGTAACAGTGAACTATATGACTCCCATTGTATATAATCAAGGACGCGGACTTTACTCTCTAGGTCCGAGAGTCTAGGGTGAACACTAAAAGAACACAAGAATGGGTATGTGTAAAGCTAATAGAAGAAACAAACAAACAAACAAAAAACCCCACTGGAATAAAAAACGTATGATTAATCCAAAAGAAGACTGAAAGGGTGGGAATAAAGTAACAAAAAACACATAAGGTACACAGAAAACAATTGCGTGAAGTTTAAGTCCAGTTAAATTTAAGTACCATGGGAGGCTCTTGGAGGGTTTTCTTTTCTTTTTTTTTTTTAAATATTTTATTTATTTATTTGACAGACAGAGATCACAGTAGGCAGAGAGGCAGGCAGAGAGAGGGGAAGGGAAGCAGGCCCCCTGCCGAGCAGAGAGCCCAATGCGGGACTCGATCCCAGGACCCTGAGATCATGACCTGCGCTGAAGGCAGTGGCTTAACCCACTGAGCCACCCAGGCGCCCTTGGAGGGTTTTCTGTGGGGCTATAGTTTAATACCCAAGTAAGAGCTATGAAAGGAGGAGCCTTAACCCCCTCACAACCATCCGCAAAGTACTGAGCATGGTATTGAGCACACAGAGGGCAATCCGTGAAGACTTACTGACATGGCCAAGCTGCTTCTCCAATTGCTGAATGGCTGAAAGGTCCCTACCTCCAGGAAGCCCTCCAGTGGCTCTCTCACCCACTGTTTGGGCAAGCAAGGTGAAAGGAGATGACTGGGCAGAGCGGTCCCCCTGCCCCTTCTTACTCTGATTTAAGGACTATGGCAGCTTCCAGAGTTCAGGAATACTTTCCCAAACTTGACTGTGCAGCTGAATCACCTGAAGTAGTTTTCAAACATTTCTGATTATGGTATCCAGGAATACGCTGTTCCCAACAACTAAGCTGGCACTGATCCCCGCGGGTCCCTGGCAACAGCTGCTGTCATGTAAGATGGCACAAGTGGTCTCCCTCTCCCCAGGCAACTTCCTGACCTCTGCCAGTATCCAAGATTTCAAGATCAAATAGAAGGAACATTGACCCGTGAAGTTCTAACACTTTCATCCTAAAACTTTTTTTTTTTCTTATCCCTCAATGCTCATCTCAAAAGTCTCAATGTTTTTAAAGCCTCCCTGGGAAGATTAACCCCTTGTCCACATATCACTTTTATATTCATTCGTTTATGCAGCAATTATTATGTCTGAATGCCTCCTATTTTGTGCCTTAGGGATAGAACTACGGGTTAAGAGAGCTGGACTAGGCTGTCTGGGTTTCATAATCTGTTCCTACTATTCCTAATGTATTTGGCTACTGCTGGGTTATTCTGGGTTCTAGGAGAGGCAATCTCCAGGGATGCCCGACTGGCTCAGTTGGAAGAACATGTGACTCTTGATCTTGGGATCGTGAGTTCTAAACCCCACATTGGACATCAAGATTACTTAAACAAATAAAACTTAAAAAAAAAAAAAACCCAACATTCTCTGTACAGGATTAGCCACAGAAGAGACTTACTAGGATGAAAGTTTCCCAGGAATGAGTCCGCTTTAGCCTCTCTGCCACACAGTCATTGGCTGGGAGTAACCCTTGGGGAATGTGGTTTCAGAGTGAACACAGTGGATTTCAGAGCACAGCAACTGGGAAAACTGGTCACTTGCACTCCCACAGTTGGAGACCCGAGAGGCAAATTTTCATGACCACCATATTTCACACTTTGGGTCCCAGACATTAATTTCTCTATGTTATTTGGTGAACAGCTACTCTACAGCTTCAAAGGATCTCTCTCTCTCGGAGGAAAAAACTCCAATGAGGGAGATTAGTGGGATACACTAACATCTATCTTTGCAAATGATCTCAGGGCTGCAACTAGTATTCTCCCTCTTCTTCCTCCATTCTGAATTTCTTTTGCCCTCAGCTAGCATCTCTGAAGTCTTGGTAGATTACCTGGTAATGTGACCTAACCCTTCATTTCTGGGTGGTTGTTGTTGGTGGTAGTGGTGGTGATGTTGGTGGTGTCTGAACTTGGTTCATACCCTTGCATCTGGTGTAGTATTGTTGCACATGTGTGTTTATAGTTACAGAGGGTCAAAGGGGAACCAGAAGGCACCCAACTGAACCACTTGGGTATTTACTTCCTCCCCTACTTCCTCCTGTTGATCAGGGTTAGTTTCCACTGCCAGTATGGTGATTCCTCTTCTCGCTTGTGTTCCTGAGCACAAGGTCCCGAAGTAGCAGCCATAACTTGTAGTTCAGGAGGAAACTTGCTGTGTCCTCTGGCAAGGTGTACCCCTGTAGGGACACAGGAACTTCAACCACAGGGAGCCCAGAGTTGTTGGGATAGGAAGCACAGAATTACCCAAGTCACTGAGTGATGGTAAGTGGGGATCACTCCTCATGGATTCCCTCTATTGGGGTTTCAGTACCATAGAGACGTCTCTAATTTAATACTGCATCCTGAAGAATGGCACCCCATTCTTTGTTTCTTCTCAGCTAGTGCTTCAGCTGTGCCTTTAGAAGGTCATTACCAGTATTCCATTAGCTGGCTGCTTCCGGATGGTGTAGTCCCATGGTCATGGCTCACTTCTGCAATCCATTCACTGTAAAGTGGGTCCTCTGGGTGAGATGTTACGCCATGTGGCAGTCTGTGCTTCAACCAGGCATTCTGCTGGCTGAAGCTAAGAGCAAGAAAGGCAAATCTGAACTCAGAATAGGTATCTAGCCCTGTAAGGAAGAATCGCTGGCCTTTTTGGAAGAAGGGAGCACATTGTAGCTGACTTAACAGCACAAAGCTGCTGCTTGATCTCCTCTAGAAATAGAGCCTATCAGAGACCCAGTGTTGGTCTCTATTCCTGACACGGTGGACATTCAGAGGCAGCTTTGGTAAGTGGGAGTCCATTCTTCCATATGGACTTTGGGTCCATATGTTGCCTCCATCTCTGTCACCGTGGCCGTTCTGTTCATGTGCCTGCCTATCAAGTCTGCAGGGGCTGAAGACTGCCTGATGTGAACTGACAGAGTCATTTTGCCTGGTTGATTGTTCAGTGCCTCTTCCATGGTGGAGGCTTTCTGGTGGGCGTTGTCAGCTGATAAAAATTACGTGTTATGCCTTCTTCCAGATAAGTCATCCACATCCACCAGGCCTCTGAACCCTTCCCAGGAACCTGTATATTGTCTCACCTTAGACCACCTGTCCCTTCCATACAAAGTGGAAAGCCAAGGGCACAGTTTGCAGCTACTCTCCTTGGGAATATCTTTCATACTGCCTCTTCCAGGGTCACACTTGCATCCTTCTGGTCTTTAATGGTGGCACTAATTCCACCATCCTCCATCCCCCAATAAGACATTGGCCAGTGATAAGAGCAATTTCCAAGGTTCACATTTAGCTTTTACTGTTCTAATTTTTTTTTTTTTAAGATCTTATCCATTTATTTGACAGAGACAGAGAGAGAGAGTGAGCACAAGCAAGGGGAATGGCAGGCTGAGGCAGAGGGAGAAGCAGGCTTCCCACCGAGCAAGGAGCTCAGAGCTCATGGGGCTCAATCTCAGGACCCCGGGATCACGACCTGAGCCAAAGGCAGATGCTTAATCATCTGAGCCACCCAGGCACCCCTCCTGTCACAATTCTTACCACACAGGCCAGAAACACAATGTGGTATTACTCATTTCCATTTGTATATTTGGGGACTGGGAAAATGATCACCAGATATGCCCACATATCCAGTGTGGGCCGTGCCCACATATCCATGAGCCATAACTTAGCCAGGACTCCACTTATTACTGACCCCCAGCAGCCAGGGGGCTGACGATGCTTTCGGTCTCTTAAGTGTCAGTGTCAACTCAGACCAAGTGTCCAACAGTCCTCAACATGTCTGGCTATTTCCCTTTTGTCAGTGAACGGTCACCCAAGTAGATGGCCATGAATCTTTGAGGGAAAGACAGAGGGAATCATTGCAGGGGTATATTATCTGTCATGGTGTTGCGGGGTCTCTGTTCCTAGGCTTCTAGCTCCTTACTCATCAATGGGTTCTGGATCTGAAAATTGGCTCAGGTCTAGAAACTGAGCATGGGAGCATGAATTACTGGGGATGGCCACCCTTAGCCTCCTGCTCCTCCATTCTTCTGGGGTTTTTTGTTTGTTTGGATGTTAAAAATGGATGTTAAAAATCACCTTTGCTGGTTGAGTCTATTTTGCCCCTAAGGATGTTATCTTTTACTAACCCTCTCTGCAACTCTCTGCTGATTAGCCCCTTGGTTGCCTCTGCAGTCTTCCTGGAAATAATGATAATTGCGGTCTCCTGGCTTCTGGCAGATAAGTATGGGGACCCAGTTTTTATTATTCGGGGGTCCCATCATACCCATCTTACTACCTGTTTTCTGGAACACTCCCAGAACTACTTCTATTAGTCTAGGTTTGCTGGGAAGCCCACAATAAAAGGGAATTGACCATCAACAAAAACCCCAAGTAATCCAATTTTTTAAATGGGCAAAAGGTATTAATAAACATTTCTCCAAACAAGATACACAGTGAGTCAATATGCACATGAAAATGTGCCCAACATGGGGTCCCTGGGTGGCTCAGTGGGTTAGGCCTCTGCCTTCAGCTCAGGTCATGATCCCAGGATCCTGGGATCGAGCCCCACATCGGGCTCTCTGCTCAGCATGGAGCCTGCTTCCTTGCCTCTCTGCCTACTTGTGATCTCTGTCAAATAAATAAATAAAATCTAAAAAAAAAAAAAAAAAAAAAAGAAAATGTGCCCAACATTATCTAAGAAATGCAAATCAAAACTACAATGAGATACCACCTCACTCCCAGCAGGATGGTTACCATACAAAAAAACCCAGAAAATAGGGGAGCCTGGCTGACTCAGTTGGAAAAGCGTGCTTCTTTTGATCTCAGGGTTGTGGGGTAAGCCCGATACTGGGATGGGAAGATTACTTCAACAAAAAATAAACTTTATAAAAAACAGAAAATGGGATGCCGGGGTGGCTCAGTTGGTTGGACGACTGCCTTCGGCTCAGGTCATGATCCCGGAGTCCTGGGATTGAGTCCCGCATCGGGCTCCCAGCTCCGTGGGGAGTCTGCTTCTCCCTCTGACCTTCTCCTCGCTCATACTCTCTCTCACTGTCTCTCTCTCAAATAAATAAATAAAATCTTTAAATAAATAAATAAATAAATAACCCCAGAAAATAACAAAAAAAGGTGGGAGAGGATGTGGAGAAATCAAGACTCTCAGGCACTGGTGGTGGAAATGCAAAGCGGAACAGCAGTATGGCAGTTCCTCAAAAAATTCAAAACAGAATTACAGCAATCCAGCAATTCCACTTCTGGATGAAAAAAAAAACTGAAAGCAGGGTCTCAGAGAGGTATCTGTACATGTGTATCTGTACACATGTTCATAGCAACATTACTCCCAATAGCTTAAATATGGAAGCAGCCCAAGCATCCACTGACAGAAGAAAGGATAAGCAAAAGCTGGTCTACTCCAACAACAGAGTATCGTTCAGTCTTAAAAAGGAAATTCTGGGGACGCCTGGGTGGCTCAGTTGGTTGGACGACTGCCTTCGGCTCAGGTCATGATCCTGGAGTCCCGGGATCGAGTCCCGCATCGGACTCCCAGCTCCATGGGGAGTCTGCTTCTCTCTCTGACCTTCTCCTCATTCATGCTCTCTCTCACTGTCTCTCTCTCAAGTAAATAAATAAAAAAATTAAAAAAAAAAAAGGAAATTCTGACATATTCTACCACGTGCGTGAACCTTGAGGAAACTGTACTCAGTGAAATAGGCCACTCACAAAAAGACAAATACTGTATGATTCCACTTATATGAGGTGCTTAGAGCAAATACACAAGAGACAGAAAGTAGAATGGTGGTTGCCAGGGGCTGGGAGGAGGGAAGAATCAGGTGTTATTATTATTTAATGGGTATAGAGTTTGAGTTTTACAAGATGAAGAATTACGGACACAGATGTACAACAATAGGAACTTAATACGTAGAGCTGTACTTAAAAATGTCTAAGAGGGTGAGACACCTGGCTGGCACAGTCAGAAGAGCATGCAACTCTTGATCTCGGGGTTGTGAGCTCAAGCTCCATGTTGGGTGCAGAGTTTACTTTAAATAAATAAGTGCATTTTACCACAATAAAAAAATCGGCCAAAAAGGAAGGGGAATTAGTCATGCCAATAATTTATTAGGGGCAACACTTGTGGGAAAAACCGGGTGAGTCAAAGAGCCATGAAACACAACACAGGTCTGGTTCTGTGTGAAATAGAGAGGTCAGGACCGATGGATGGGCGGAAACAACTTAGATGGAACTTAAACTACACTTAGCTCTCAAAGCCTGGGTGACTCGGTCGGTTAAGCATCTGCCTCGATTTGGGCTCAGTTCATGGTTTCAGGATGGAGCCCAATGTAGGCTCTACACTCAGTGGGGACTCTGCTTCTCTCTTTCCCTCTCCCCTTGCTCCCAACTTGAACTTGCATTCTCTCTTGTGCATGTGAGTGCACGCTCTCTTTTTCATGCACACGTGCCCTCTCTCAAATAAATGAATCTTAAAGATTTTATTTATTTGTCAGAGAGAGAGAGAGAATGCACAAGCAGGCAGAGTCGCAGGCAGAGGCGGAGAGAGGAAAGAGCCCAATGCAGGGCTCGATCCCAGGACGCCGGGATCATGACCTGAGCCGAAAGCAGAGGCTTTAACCCACTGAGCCACCCAGGCGCCCCTATTGCTTAATTTTTAAACAATTTTATGGAATAAGTATTGTTATTCTAATTTACAGGGAAAGAAACAGTTAGTGATCCTTTTAAAGGAAATTGACATTAGCATTTCATTTAATTTTTATTTTAAAATACATATTTAAAAAAAAATATCCTCATATTTACATCCTATACTTACCATTACTGACCACTAAGCAGTTGGGAAATGGTAGAAACTCATTTTCACTCTTGACGTCTCCATTTCCAGAACAGCTTGGGTGATGCCACACAACTTATTTCTCCTACGTTTAAAATGAAAATAAAGCAGACAGTCGTGAATATTATGATACTTTTACACCCTGGTGGATGCTGAGGCTGGGAACACCACTGCCCCGTGTAAGAACCCACGTCACATGGCTAGAACCGCTCAGCTCCGCACTTAGGACAGGTCAACTGAAGAGGGAAAGGAAGTGTGGAGCTGCTCTTTCTGCTCCAGAAAGCCGGGTGGAGGGCTGGCTGAATCAGGAGCCTGCTGTGGAGATGGGATGTGAGGAGGGATACCATGAACCCTCCTTTGTCCCTGAAAAGTAACAGCTTTATCCAAATACCGCTACACTTAGCAGAAGGGCTCACCTGGAAGCTGGACATGGGCTGAAAGTAACAATATCTGGATTTGGTTCAAAGGAAATCTTATCCGGTGAGAGAAAAACAAAGTTCAGAACTTCACTTAACAGATGATTGGGTAAAAAGACCTGGAGTTTCTGTTACATAAGCTCAGCTCTGTGTGTGAGCTGCCAACAGTGGGATGGACAGTGGGTTAATGAAAGTGGGGCCTGGTAGACCACTTGTTCCTGGAATGAAGGAGGGAATATATGCCTCTGGGTAAATACCCTGCCATCTGCTTAAAATAACCACCACTAGGGGGGAAAAAATAAAACAAAATAAAATGCCACCACGAGGTTAAAGCAGTCCTTCCAGAAAAGTCTGCTAAATTCCTAGGCTTGAGCTAGGTGCAGTTCAGTTGTTTCTCTAAAACATGGTGTCGAAAATTAGTTGTTAAGAGGTCCCTGGTTCATATCCATGTGCCCTATGCCCCCTCAAAAAGACAAAAAAAAAAGATTGTTAGTCAGATTAGCCAGCAGCAGATAGAAAGGAATGAAGGCCTAACCTAAGAAGGGGTGTTGAGGTCAGGAGAGGAGAAACCATTCTGGAAGCTTAAGCCCTTTGAGGTGCTGACACCTGACTTGTACCCCAGAGGAAGATCTAGAATTGGCCCTGACATCAGGCCACTTCATGAGGATGGTAACCTGGCCGTTGAGACAGTGACAGTCCTGCACTAGGCAGATGATATGCCCCTTCCCTCAGTTCACCTGAGTTACCTGCAACCTGAGTCAGGGAAAGGAAACCTACATTATCAGATGCTAACATTCATGTCTCTCATTAAGATCCCCACCATCCCCCAAAAAAGGCATGAATTTTTTCTTTTTTAAAGATTATTTATTTATTTATTTATTTGACAGATGGAGATCACAAGCAGGCAGAGAGGCAGGCAGAGAGAGAGGAGGAAGCAGGCTCCCTGCTAAGCAGAGAACCCGATGTGGGGCTTGAACCCAGGACACTGGGATCACGACCTGAGCTGAAGGCAGAGGCCCAAACCACTGAGCCACCCAGGCGCCCCAGGCATGAAATTTCTTAATAGTAAGGGACCGCATTTTGTGCAACGTGGCAAGTTGCAAGGGAGGTGGGCCATTCCGACTCTAGAATGCTGGGCTCCTCTCTGGGTCTTAGATTTTTGGCCTAGATAATCACTGATGTTTCTGTGACAGACATGTTCAGGGCCTTTGGCTGCATAATTTGGGGGTGCCCGGAAGCGTGTTAGTACATTTATCATCCCCTCAGTCCTAATGGTGTGGTATACCTTTTATATGAAAGGAAGGCTCAGACAAGTTACAGAATTTGCCCAGGTGTGGTGGCCTTGAAAATGAGCCCCTCAGAACTCGAAACGATGGGAGCATATCTGACTGCTACTGTGGGTCCAGCTGCTAAGCCCTAAAATCCATTAGTGCCGCCACAGCAAGAAACCTTCTTCCCGAGGCTTGCTCTAGCCAGTGACTGACAACAGCAGGGATACTGAGGCAGGCCCACTTCTAGGGGAGGCTCAACTCCTGACAGGCAACAGGAGCTTGAGTCTCCATGGCCTTAGCCAAACCTTTTTTTTTTTTAAAAGCTTCATTGGGATGCCTGGGTGGCTCAGTAGGTTGGGCTGCTGCCTTGGGCTCAGGTCATGATCCCGGCGTCCTGGGATCGAGTCCCTCATCAGGCTCTCTGCTCAGCGGGGAGCCTGCTTCCTCCTCTCTCTGCTTGCCTCCCTGCCTGCTTGTGATCTCTCTCTCTGTCAAATAAATAAATAAAATCTTAAAAAAAAAAAAAAGAGTGAAAATGAGTTTCTACTGTTTCCCAATTGCTTAGCGGTTAGTAATGGAAAGTATAGGATGTAAATATGAGGATTTAAAAAAAAAATATGTATTTTAAAATAAAAATTAAATGAAATGCTAATGTCACTTTCCTTTAAAAGGATCGCTGTTTCTTTCCCTGTAAATTGGAATAACAATACTTATTTCATAACGTTGTTTAAAAATTAAGCAATAGGGGCGCCTGGGTGGCTCAGTGGGTTAAAGCCTCTGCCTTTGGCTCAGGTCATGATCCCAGGGTCCTGGGATCGAGCCCCAACATGGGGCTTTCTGCTCGGGAGGGAGCCTGCTCCCCCCTCCCCACCGCCTGATTCTCTGCCTACTTGTGATCTCTGTCAAATGAATAAATAAAATCTTTTAAAAAAACAATAAAAATTAAGCAATAGATCAGGAAGGGACTTTGTAAACTCTAAAGGGAGAAATAGAAGCAATTGTTACCAACACAGTGAAGCTGACTCATCAAAAGACAAGGACACAAAAATGTCCGCTTCCAGAATTTCACTTGACAGCCAAGTGGAGACGGGAAATGAGTACTGTGGAAGAGAAAAAAATAGCTTTGAGTTTCTTAGTAATATGGAGGTTCCTTCCAACCCAGGACCTCTGTCATCTACTGTTGGAGCACCAGGCTCCATGACAACAGCAAGCTTCTACCTAGGGATCCAGTCCTCCTGGGATCTAGTCAAATCCCTTTGCTGTTCAGCTAGAAAACATTTTCAGCCTTTCCAATCTAATCCCAGAACCATTATTTATGGCAACAGAAATTCCTGAACTAAACAGAACAAAGACACTGAGGCAAGAGGCCAGAACTGTGCTGAGCAAGAACCCTGAGTCCATGCTTGCCCAGGGCTGCTGTTGCTGTCCCAGGGCTGCCAAAGATTAAGAGAAATAAAAGGATAAGTCTTCTCTATAACTTCCTTCCTCCCACATTATGGTTTTTCTGGATTCAAAGAAAATACCAAGGAAGCCAGTGGGCAAAGGGAGTCTGGGAAGTGTAGTTTCCGAGATTAGGCCCTTTGGAACTGAGTGCAAACAAATAACCAGTATAGGCAAGCTCTTATGAAGCAAATACACAGCTTCCCTTTAAGCAAGAGTAGAACAGAATTGCTGGTTAAATCCCTCACCTATTCAAATGTTTACTTGAGATCCAGAGCCCATCCAGTGTAATTCAGACCCAGTACTGCATGAAATATAGAGATCCACCAGGCTGAGAATGAACCACTTTCCCAAGAGGCAGACATGCCCTTGCCTCTGGCAGTCAAACAAATAAGACACCGGGAGCTGGTACACATGGCCAATGCTTTATTTTCATATTAACATTAACACAAACATTAAAACAAAGAACTTGAACAGAGATCCCACTGCCCTATTTGTCAAAGCAAGTACAAGGATATATACATCGACAAGATATTTTGAGTCTGCTTAACTCCAAACCCTCAAATGGGAGAAATACCTTAGAGACAGGGGTGAGGGGACATGCAGAGGCAGAGCCTGGTGCTGACAGGAGCCCGGAGCCTGGGTCCCACAGTTAGAATCTCCTCCGTGCTGAGGGGGCCTGGGGAAGGGTGGCTGGGGCGGGGGAGGCAAAGTCTTTTCCTTGGGAGCAAGCAGTTGAAGTTACAAATTTGTTTCTGAAGCATTCTAATTTACTGGAGGAATGCAAGAACTGGCAAGACCTGAGAATCACCCAATCTCCGTGGTAATAAGTCCCTTGGTTCCTATGCTTGGCCGGGAGCAGGGCAGTGGGGCGGGGTGGGGTACGGTGGGGTGGGGTGCAATCAGCATCGGCTGAGTATACTTCCAGCCCTAGTCAAATCCTAACCCTGCTCCAGGTCTGTCCCTGCCAAAGACAAAGGCTGCCAGGGCCTGCCCAACTGCATCCTCTCTGGGAATCTGCTGAAACCAGGTATTCTGCTTTTCAGTTCGAATCCCTTCCTGCTGCTGATGCTCTAGGCCCAGGCAGTCCTTCTGAATCATCAACAAATTGAAAGGAGTATCTCCTCTGAGAAAAAGGGGCTCTTTCCCAGGCTCTGCAAACTGGCTTTTTTGTAAGATGTACTAAAATAGAAGGAGGCCACTCTTTAAAAGGCACAACTAGAACTGGGAACGCTGGGGAAATCTACTGCAATAACCCCTTGCTGGTGAGAAATGCTGGAAACAGCTCAGGACTTGTCAGGCCAGAACTGTTTTAAAATAAAAATAATAATATTTCCAGAACACTTAATGTCAGAAAGTCACACTGCTGGCCATCCTGCTTCTAAGAACAGAGTCCGGGCCACCCAGGCCCGAGGCACATTCTGTCGTGGACTGTGGTTCAGCAGTGCAGCCTTAGGCAGAGCAGGCACGAACTGAACCTTCTACTGGAGAGAAGAGAGCTCGCCATGCTGGACAACCCACGGCCGGAGCGAAAGCTGGTGGGCTTCTCCCTGCAATACACACAGGTCTCCAACCACTATTACCTTCCTGAGAGTAACTGTTCTTCTAACAACTTTTTTTCAAGGTTAGGAAGGGAGGCCTATCAGGGGAAGTTGAAGTCAAATACCAGTTTCACGTGAGGAAGGCTTTTCCTGGGAATTCTAAACACGCCCAAGAAAAGCCCCCCCCACTCTGAGAGCTTGGCTTTATTCGGATAAGAATGCTTTCAAAATGGAAAAGACAAGCCTTTCTTCTGTTTTCACCAGTGGTCTGAGGAGCTTCTCTTTTGTAAGCCTCTCTCAGTTGGCCCTTTGGTCTGGATCTTACCAGGAGATTCAAGTAAGTGTCTTTTCCTAGTGAGGGAAAAGAAGTGGTTTTCAGAGCACTGGCTCATCTACAACCAAGCTTGAAATCCCATGCTAGCTAGAAAAAAAATGAGGCTTGCCCACTGCTCAAACTGGTCTTCCTTCCTTGGCTCCCACAATGTGAACTCAACACGCTCAGCGTTAGGAAGGGGCCAACAGCTCATCAGCCGCCTCATCCGCTGGGCTTGTCAATATCCCAGCCCCGCACACCTGGAATGTTCTGGTGCTGCCACAAAGCAGACCAGATGCGCTCTACCAGACATTTCTGTGGGGTGAGACTACTGAGAGGCTGTCAACACTCAAGGTCAGAAGTAGATCAAATCCTTCAGCAGTTGTACAGTGCCCTCTTGTGTTCGACTTAAGACTCTACTGCATCCATGCGACGTGAAGACCGTTAGGCCCTTCTGGGATAGAAGCAGTTGCCCCCAAGTCACAGAGCTCAAGTGACAAGACCGCTTAGGTGGGGTCACATCCTTCAGAAAATGCTTGGTGTACACTCATATCCTAAATGACTGCTTGGAGGATATTCTCTGAGGTCCAGCAGAATGTCTGATCAGAAATAGAGTTTCTCAACAGATTCCTGAAGAATTTTAACCCAAGACATGAATAACGTAGATGGGAGTACCAGTCACTTACTCTTGTGATGGACACTGCAAATACAGTCTGTAGTGTTTCAGTGACCCGGAGTTGTCCAGTCACATCAACCCAAAGAAATCACGATCTCAGAAGTTCTAGGCCACAGACAGTAAGCAGGGACCTTGCTCAAGGCTGCCAGCAAACATTTAATGTAAACCAGCAGCAGGCCTGCCAATTTCCAGACACAGTCACTCCCACCTATAGAGGTGGACCATCTTCTCGGTTAAGGTAGCCAAGTAGCTGTTGTGGTTCACCTCAAATGGGCAGATGTCCAAGACAGGCTGATCAGCTGGCAGTTCCTGCAGCAATGAGCCACTGCCAGCATCCCATAGCTACAGAAGGACAGAGAGGAGGGTCAGAAGTCATTCAGTTCAGCTAGGGGACCTGCTTGCTTGATCATCAGACAACTTTGTGGGGTTTTTAAAAAAAAGATTTTATTTATTTATTTATTGGGGGGTGGGGGTGAATAGAGAGGGAGAGTTAAGAGGGAGAAGCAGGCTCACTGCTCAGAAGGGAGCCTGATGTGGGGCTTGATCCCAAGGCCCTGGGATCATGACCCGAGCTGAAGGCAGAGGCTTAACTGCCTGAGCCACAAGGCGCCCTTTTGTTAAGTTTTTATTTAAACTCCAGTTAGTTAACATACACTGGAATATTAGCTTCTGGTGTTCAACCAAGTGATTCAACAGTTCCGTACAACACCAGGAGCTCATCACAAGTGCCTTCCTTAAGGCACTGGACAAGTTTGAAAGAGCTGCAGAAAGGGCACTGCCTGGGGAGCAAAACAGACTGTCCCTAACCTTCACATAGCCAGGATACACAACATAGTTTAGGTGTGGCCTCTGCTACCTTCATAAGCAATTAAGTCTTCCTGTGAGTGAACCTGAAAAGCCTGTATTCAGCCCCTTCCACCAAGCTCTTTCGTCAAGGGACAGAAGACTCAGTAAGACAAAAAAGTCCTTGATTCTGCCTTCATGAAATCTTCTAACCAGTGCTTTCCTTTCCTCTTCACAAACTTTTTATCATGAAAATATTTTAATAGTAAGAAGTAGGGTAGTACAACGAACTGCCTATCACCCAGATTATCAACTTTTTACCATATCTGCTTTACTAATTCTATTTTGATTTTTTTCTTCTTACTTCATGTCATTTTACCCTTACTCTATAGTGGTGCTACCTAATATGGTGACCACTAGCCACATAAGGCTATTTAAATTAAAATTAAATAAAAATTTAAAAATTAAGTTCTTCATTCACACTAATCACATTTCAACTGCTTATGTGGCTGGTGCAACTCTACTGGTTAGCCACACTTCAAAGCTTGATTAGATTTAGGTTCAAGGGCATCTCACTGAAGGTGCCATGTGCTTCATACTGTCTTACATTAAGAGGCAAATTTTTTCTTGTAAACCCACTTAAAGTGATGTTAAGGCTGATCAATGCGTCCAGATCATGACAGACTGACCCTCCATTGTACAATTCCCCATCAACCATTCATTTGTTGGTTTCACCCTGAATTCATGAAACTGTTGCCTGAATCAATTATTCTATCTATCTATTTATTTTAAAACATTTTATTTATTCATTCGACAGAGAGAGAGGGAGAAGCAGACTCCCCAATGAGCAGGGAGCCCGAGGTATGGCTTGATCCCAGGACCCTGAGATTGTGACCTAAGCAGAAAGCAGATGTTTAACTGACTGAGCCCCTGAGCCTCCCAGGCACCCCTGAATCAATTATTTTATAGGGGTTTCAGTAGTTCCTTTTTTTTTTTCTTTTTAAGATTCACAAGATGGCCCACAGGATACTCAGCTCACATAAAAAAGAATGAGGTGAAGCTACAGATACTGAAATGGAAAGAAATCCAAGCTAGGTAGTTAAATGAGAGAGGAGCAAATTACAGAACAGGATGTAAAGTGTGACTTGTAGGCTTTTTGCTCTACATACTTCAGTATAAAAAAAAATAATAGGCTCACCAAGGCAGAATTTGATGCTTCATCCCCAGTAGACACCAGGATGCTGCCATCATTCCCTGGGTTTTGGAAAATGGCACTTTTGGTCAGTAGTTTGCAAGTGGGTCCCCCGAGGAACGTTTGTACAGGATGGCAGGAACAGACCGGCTCTCCAGCATCATCCAGCTTGTAGGACATCTCCATCAACACACTTCGTAAAGTGTTGTGATTTTTATCTACAGGACAGAGAACCAATCTGGCTTCATGAGGATGACCCAAAGAAATGAAGGAAGTACCTCAGCTGCTTACACACCCCCCAAGTGTGAGAGCCACAATTCATCAAGCTGTTAAGAACAGCAACAAAGTGGGGCGCCTGGGTGGCTCAGTGGGTTAAAGCCTCTGCCTTCAGCTCAGGTCATGATCCCACGGTCCTGGGATCGAGCCCCACATC
>NC_081573.1:47754913-47819145 GCF_022355385.1 Mustela nigripes
AGGGCTCGATCCCAGGGCCCTGGGATCATGACCTGAGCCGAAGGCAGAGGTTTTAACCCACTGAGCCACCCAGGCGCCCCTCTACATCAGATTTTTGCCTATAAGGGCAACAATTTTGAGCGTAAGCTATCTTTTTTAGTGAAATCACAGTGTTCTGCCAGACCCCGGCTCAGGTTTTTATCTTCCTTAAGGGCAAGCAGAAGAAGATATGGAACTGCACGGAGGGTGGCTCACTGGCCTCAATTCCAGGCCTCCTCATTCCAGTACTGCCTAAGTCACAGGGGCCCCTCAAGTGGCTGACTCACACCAAGGACCACCTGGAAGAACCCGCAGACAAGTGAGAAGCAGAGGCAGGCTCCAAAGAGCAATGTGGGGCCACCAGCCCCCATGTAGTAGCACAAACCATTAGTCTGAGTGGGGCTTCCCAGTGCCACCTGAAGGGTAGGGCAAGACCTCCTGTCCTCCTCTGAACTGATCCGCTCCCAGACAAACCACAGGTGGTCCCACATGGACATCCCAACACTCACCAGGCCTGTAGGTCACAAGACAATGCCGGGTGCTGCTCTCTGTCTGAAAGTCTACGCAACCCCCTGGCTCCATGGGCAGCACATGAGGCCAATGAGAAAAGCCCATTCTGAGCTCCCAGAAGGAAGCATTCTCCAAGGTTCCAGCCAACACCCCACCATATGGAAATGCAGCTGAGGCAGCTCTGGGTATGTATGACAGGGATACCAGCGGGCATCTGAAGGGGAAGAAATGAAACCATGTTTCACATTCCAGTACCTGTACTGCTCCAGACCCCACTGCCAGGAGCCCAAGCATAGTCCTACCTCTATAGAAGAGGTTAAAGACCTTCCGTGGGTCACTGTCCTTTGACATTTGATAAAAACTAGCAACCCCCTCTGTAGAAACAAAAGTATACCTATAATCTCTGCAGCCAATTTCAGAGGAGATATCACACGTTTGAAAAACAGTGTAAAAAAAAAAAAGGAACAAAAAAAGGACTAGGAAATTTAATAGTACAAGATCACAAATACAAGGAAGAAGAAAGACTGAGTGGTGTTGAAGTTTCCAGTAAGGGGGTTGGCCACATACACGAGTAAAGTCCGAAAGGAAATCCAGCTTACAAATCGGATAAAGCTTCCACGCTGGATTGGACAGACCCTTCAATTCAAATACTGCCTGAAGCAACTGCCTTTTTTTAAAAATTTAAGGTATCTCTCCGCCTAACGTGGAGTTCGAACTCGTGACCCTGAGATCAAGAGTCATACGTTCTTCCAACGAAGCCAGCCAGGGGCCCCTGAAGCAACTACATTTTAATTCAAAAACAAGACTGTTTCTTTAGAAATTTTCTAAATCTCTGTCTGCAAGCACATGACCAGAACTGTGTGCCAAGAATTCTCTCAGAAGTATCAGCCGGCTGACTCTGTTCCGATGAACTTTGTTTCTGCTGCACTTGCCGAGGCGGTCACTTTGCCTGCTTTCTTTCACTGCCCTGTCACAGTGAAGCAAACGGAGGCAGCAGTGAGCACTCCATACAAATACTTTCCTGGCTGTTGGCTCTATTTTATTTATTGCCTGCTCTGCCTGCATCTGTTGACATCAAGGGCAGGCCCCATGTCAGCCGGGAGTTCACATCTGTCACCTTCAGGCCCTCAGACCACATACCGGAAGCATGAGTCTGCCCCACCCCGATGAGGATGCCAGAGTGCTGACCTAGGTTCAGGAACCATTACTCTCTCACTGCTATGGTGATATCTTTCTGTTTAGATAGATCCCTATGCCCCCTTTTTAATATATGTTCACACTGGAAATGGAAATTCTCTTTTAAGATACTTCTCATTTTGGTCTAGGTCAGATTCCACTTTTCGTTTTGAGAATTTTATGCCTTCAGCAGTGTATTACGCCCAAATGGGACCCAACACATTCTGCAGAGTCACAGTGGTGTTGCCACCACTCACCCTCAGAACCCCGGCTGACTCTGAAAACCAGCGAACTCTGTAATGGGATTATAAAGGATTCGTTGTCGTAACATGGCATCTTCAGACCAACTTGGTCTAGCTGGAGGTTAGGGAAATTTTCAATCATTTTTTTCCAGGCCCACCCATTACTGATCTCTTCCTGTGCGCCTGACATGTGGCTATTAAAGCAAGTCTCTGTAACAGGCCAAGAACTGTAACCAAGATCACACAGTTCCTACGCATTGGAGCCGGGTCTGGAACACAGATCTGACTTCATTTTGCCA
Organism: Mustela nigripes; assembly: GCF_022355385.1. Classification (NCBI taxonomy): domain Eukaryota; kingdom Metazoa; phylum Chordata; class Mammalia; order Carnivora; family Mustelidae; genus Mustela; species Mustela nigripes. The sequence continues at coordinate 47,757,159 of NC_081573.1, forward strand.
CGCTGGGTGATGAGTGACTGTATGAACCTGGCTATACTTGGTGTCAGGGCTTTCTACCATGCAGAAATAGCATGAACACACAGAAAGGCTCTTACTGAGTCTTAAAAACGAGAATGCATCACTGCACAGAGAGAATTGTCCTCCGTGAGGAATTCTGAACAAACATCAAATATTGTCAAAAGACAGGACTCATATGACGGTCCAAGAGAAAGTTGCTACCTACAGGGAAAACCTAAGTGGTCCCCTACCTGGCTTTCTGAGGTACTAACTCCTCGATATGACAGCTCGTGTTTCGAAGGTCATACACCAGGATCGAACCATTGACCAGTCCAGCATAGATGTGATTGCTTTCATCAAGACACCAGCAGCAGCTCCAGACAGGGCGTCCAGCATTGTAAGTCTGGACTACTGTGTTTGTCTCCAGGCTGTGGAGATACAAGACTTTTACAACAATGTATTAAGAAAATCAAATACATAACAAAGATGTAAAGATGACCATTTCCGTGATAATCTTTTAAGAACACACCCACACACCCAAACTATTTGGGATTCCCAATTTCCTGCAGGGACTGCCCACATAACCCCTTTCAATTCCAAAATATTTGTTTTGAGGGACACAGGCTTTCCTTTTGAAATGGAAGGAAAATAAAAGAATAAATTAAAGAGATATTTAAACAGTACATTCCCTGTTCTACCCCAATTCTCTGCAATTATCTATTACATAGGTAATCAATATTCAAGGCTGAAAAATTAGAATATACCTATGAGAGAAACAAAAACTAACATTCCAACCAACTGGCTCTTCTTTCACCTATTTTTTTTTTTTAACACAACTAGGAAAAAATATTTTATATATACGTATAAAACATAATGCTACGTTGAGTTTCAGGGCTAATTAAGCCGAAGCATTCTTGAAAAATCAAAGGCTTATCAGGCCTGATGGTGATATCATGATGTCCCTCAGATTTAGCCGTGGAACAGGAAGCCAACTATCAGACGTCTGATCAGAACTACTTTCTAAAGATGAAGGCCCTGAGACCCGTTCAGATCAGGTTCACAGCAATCGCAGGGCATGTGAAAGATAAAATGAAGTTAACCGAGGGTTACTGATAAGAGAAGTCAGGGCGGGACACCTGGGTGGCTCAGTTGGTTAGGCAGCTGCCTTCGGCTCAGGTCATGATCCCAGCGTCCTGGGATCGAGTCCCACATCGGGCTCCTTGCTCGGCGGGGAGCCTGCTTCTCCCTCTGCCTCTGCCTGCCATTCTGTCTGCCTGTGCTCGCTCTCCCCCCCCCCCCCTATATAAAAAAAAAAAAAAAAGTTAAAAAAAAAAAAAAAAAAAAAAAGAGAAGTCAGGGCACCCCAGGAGAATGAGTTCCTGGAGAGCATTTTTGTTCCATAGGATGATCCTGGAAATAGACCAGCAATAAGCAGGTCCAAGATGGTCCGGCAACTCCACGGTGCCCAGTATGACAGCTTCCTGCATACTGTCATTCGACCATCGAGGGTGTTCCTCTCATCTGTCTAGCTTAAGATGTATTTTGTAACACAGATAATTAAAAAAAAAAAAAAAAACCAAAAACAAAAAAACGGGGCATTGCCATACTGTTGTGGAGCCTGTCTTATCTACTTTGAAAAGCAATACATTTTAAATTCAATGAACTGGATTTCAGAAGACAATGACACACACACACACACACACACACACACACACACACACACACGGAGCTAAGGCCATCCTAACACGGATATTAATTTCTACACTGTTCAATGCTAACCAGACCAGGCCCCAACCTCCTCCCTGAAGCACCCACCTGGTCAGTTTAACAGTGTTGTCTAGGGATGCTGAGAGCAGTAAGCCTTTGGACCTACTGCTGAAAGCCAGTCCACGGATCTGTTTGCCATGCATGGCAATGTACTGACTGCTTTTCATGTTGGCAGTACTCAACATCTTAACACCAAAGCCTGCCAAAGACAAGAGAGCATGAAATCACTGGAAGTCAATTTAAGGCAAAGCAAACCACCTTTTCAAGGAGCTCTTTTGTTCAGCTTTCCTGGCATATAAATCCCTGGAAAACAGCCAGTCAGACAAAGAAAATAAAAATTCCCCAGGGTGATAATTATTTTAAAAAGTATATTCCACTCCAAATGTCCAACCACAGGTAAACAGATAAACCACTATATACACATATACACAGAATATACTAGCCAACAAAACAAGGACATAAACTACTGATAAATACAATATGGACGAATCTCTGTACCTTTATGCTGAAAGAAGCCAGACAAAAAAGCTAATACTGTATGAGTACAGTTATGTAAAATTCTAGAAAATGCAAACTGATGTATATTGAGAAAGTAGATGAGTGGTTGCCTGGGGATGAGGAGAGGAGGGAGGAGCAGATAGGAGATGGATTATAAAGGGCATGAGAAAACTCTGGGGGAAAAGATGGGTTCATTATCTCGATTGTGAGGATGGTTTCAGGGCTGTACACATATATCAAAATTCATCCAACTATACTTTCAATATGTGCAATTTAGTGTATGTCAGTCAAATTTCAATAAAGCTATTAATATAGATGTCCACAGAGAGTGAAGATGAAGAAAAAGTGAACCATAAAGAATGAAGACGGGTGATTTCTGTGTCAGGTGGTCAAGATATACTATATTTGTCTGAATGGAATAAAAACAGATTACACTTCAAGTATTCTAATCAATTTGCATCATTTCAGAAGAAGAAAAAAAAATCCCCCACCAAAATTTGTCCTTTTTAATTTATTGATACTCTGTTCTAGTCCTAGACTCTTGACAATATATAATTATCTATTACTATCCAAGTTATCCATAAACAGAATTTCTCAAATCCTAGAATCAAGACACCCTTGAGTCACACTTTAGCTTCTCTGGGGAAACAAGTGGGAAAAGTTCATTGTGTTTTCTCCTGAAACAGAATCAGGAGAGCCAGAAGACAAAGAGGGAAACTACAGGCTTTAAATCAACAGGGAACACGAATACTGGCCTAATTCATGATCAAGGGAAACAGAGAAATTAGCACCAACAGGCTCTCAAGAGCTGGCTGTGCTGTGTGGGATAGATGCATTAAGGAAAAAGGAACATATCACCCCCATTCCATTGCTGGGGGAACAATTCAAATAAATAAATATTTTCCCAGTTGTAGGGAAGGCTTTTATGATAAATACTTTATTAAAGATGTGGATGGGCTACAAACGTTATAAATAATCCTTTTATGTTCCCCTTAACTGAAGCTACTCTCAACTCCCAGCTATCAGTGAACAGAAAAATATGCAATAATAGAGGAATGCTACTTCTAATCCTGTATTTACCTAAGTTTAGGGGGACACAGTTGTGAAGCTTTTGTATGAAACTTGTTAAGTGGGTAAACAGGAAATCAGGTTGAAGCAAAAGGACCTGACAGTTGGGAGAAATCACATGCTAAAACTTGTGCAAAGAAACATCTACTACAATTAGGAATGATTTAAGTGGGCATGTGAGGAGATTTGGTTTTCAACATTAAGGTTTCAACATTTAAAACCTAAAATTAAGCTTTTAAAAAAAGCACAAAATATGAGACTATTTAACATTTACTATATTATTATCAATATTAATCAATGTATTTCCAAATTCTTTTATTCAAAATTTATCTGTTTGACTACTACTGAAAATAAGTATTAAATCTTGTTTCAACTTGAATTAGCCCTAGGGATAGTTTTTTTTTAATTTTGTTTTAAGATTTATTTATTTATTTTAGAGAGACGGCAGGAACAAGCAAGGGGCAGAGTAGAGGGATAGGGAGAGAAACTCAAGCAGATTCCCTGCTAAGCACAGAGTCCAATTAGGGGCTGGATCCCATGACCCTGAGATCGCGACCTGAGCCAAAATGCTAGAGTAGAATGCTATACTGACTGAGTTACCCAGGCACCCCAGGATAGTGTTTTAAAAAATATTTCCAGGGGCGCCTGGGTGGCTCAGTGGGTTAGAGCTTCTGCCTTCAACTCAGGTCATGATCCCAGGGTCCTGGGATGGAGCCCCACATCGGGCTCTCTGCTCAGCAGGGAGCCTGCTTCTTCCTCTCTCTCTGCCTGCCTCTCTGTCTACTTATGATCTGTCTGTCAAATAAATAAATAAAATCTTACAAAAAAAAAAAAAAAATTTCCAGGGATGCCTGGGTGGCTCAGTGGATTAAGCCTGTGCCTTCAGCTTGGGTCACGGTCTTGGGAGTCCTGGGACTGAGCCCCACATAGGCTCTCTGGTCAGCAAGGAGCCTGCTCCCCTACCCCCCACCTGCCTTTCTGGCTGCTTGTGATCTCTCTCTCTCTGTCAAATAAATAAATAAAATCTTAAAAAAAAATTTCCAGTCTCGGGGCACCCGTCCGTTTCGGTCGGTAGAGCATGTGACTCCTGATGTCAGGGTCCTAAGTCTGAGCCCCACGTTGGGTGGAAAAATTATTTAAAAAACAAATAAACAAACAAAAAAACTTAAATTCAAGTCTCATACTCTCCCGATTAAGCCTGTCGGGTGCCCCCATGAATCTACCTTTAATGGGACAGAAAGGGGGTGCCGTTCTTCTCCTTGGACTACACCAGTAACTCATGCTTCCAAGTACCCTCCCTGCTCTTACTTTATCACAGGTATTAATTCGCATTTCTGAGCTCTGGGTGAAAACATGTACAGAATGAGGCCAACGGACAGGTTATCTCTGCAGCCCCTGCAGAGAATCAGCATTAACGGACTGGGGAAAGTGGTCTGGCGGCTGTGGTCAGTGTTCACCTGCTAGCGAGTCCTGGATTCTGCCAACAGGGAGCAGAGAAGCAAATGAAGTCCAATAATGAACACGAAGGCCGAGGTGCTTGACCGCTCACCTGGCAGGAAGGAGGCCTGAGGTGAAGGCTGTGACACCACCAGGCAGCTCAGAGCATCACAGTATGCCATGATGCGGCAGTTTCCTGTCTGAGACACCGTGAAGGTCTTCTGGAAATGGTACTTGTGCTGGTTCTCGCTGGAGGGCAGGCAGTTCAGGGAACGTGCTTGGGAGCCCCTGGGGGGCTGTGAAATCTGATCCCGATGTTGCACAATAAGTTTCTGCAAGTCCTAAAATGAAAACCATGTTGTAAGTGTGAAGCCTTTTTGTCCGATGCTCCCCTCCTGCACAATCCCTTCATCTGACAGGGGGACGTTTTTTATCCGTTACATGAAAATGCTGACACGAGTCCCAGAGAGAGCCCCGTGGCTGTTCTCCCCTATTTCAACCAGCAACTGAGCCAACAAGAGCCCAGATCAGAAAATATGAGGGCTGGAAGTCTTCAGTGGTCTTCTTGGCTACACCCCTCATTTTCTTGGTAGTTTCAGGGAGGTAAAAAGGACTGAGAATTTGAATTATCAGCCTGCTGTTTAATTGGTTCGAAGTTCAAACTGCTGAATTCATCCCAAAGTGTGTATACTTCTGATAAACGCCCTAATCAAAAACAGAATAAAGAGGTGGTCTTGTTTGCTCCTGAAAAGCTTGGTAAATCCTTCTTTGTATCTGAGATGAACCAAAGTTCTGTTTAGATTCCTTCTCCACTCCTATTCCCAAAGCTCTCTGGATGAGGACGGGAGAACCTACCTGGACCCGACTATGAAGCTTACTGCACTCGTCAGTGAGGACCTGAAGTTGGAGACGGCACTGCGCTGACTCCAATTCGGCCTGCTTCCTCAGCATCTGCTCCTTCAGTAAGGAACTAGAAGGAGAAGCCAACAACAGGGGAAGATGAGAAGGCCACAGAAGACTTGCCAACAAGATGTCAGATTGAGTTTATGCTATGATAAGTTTTTGCTGTAAATACGTCATGATGGTGAATAAAACACAACAAAAGAAAAAGTCTCATATACAGAAACACTACAGAAAGTAGCATGCAGGGCTGAACTCACGAGTCACTGGGATTCAGCGTTAACGCTGGCAGTGATGAGCAGGAATCTGGCTCTTACTAGGGAATGAGACTAAAAATGCAAAAAATGCCAGATGACGGGACAGAGCCAAGCTCACTGCTCGATTTAGAGCCATATATAAGAGTAAAATGACAATTAAAAAAAAAGATTTTATTTATTTATTTGACAGAGATCACAGGTAGGCAGAGAGGCAGGCAGAGAAAGAGGAAGGGAAGCAGGCTCCAGCCCGATGTGGGGCTCAATCCCAGGACCCTGGGATCATGACCTGAGCCAAAGGCAGAGGCTTTAACCCACTGAGCCACCCAGGCGCCCCATAAGAGTAAAATGACAAAGTTAAAAGAGCAAGGTTTCCTGGCGGATTAAAAGAAAATAGTAAGTTACCAGTTCATCAGATACTGAAATTAAGTAATACCACAAAAATGAGGCTGAAATTAAAAAGATAGAAGGTATATACTGGGAAAATGCTAAGACCAGTTAGAATTAGAAAGCATGAACAGGTATAAAGAGGAACAATGCATAATGAAAAAAATACATTCACCAAGAATAAAAATTATAGATCTGCATGTACCTAAAGATACTTTCAAAATATGCAAAAAATAAAAAAAAGATTTCCACTCAGTAAAACAGGATAGAAAAACGATGAATAACTTGAAACGAAGAGGTAAAGCCACTCTATTTATCTTCATGGAAAGTTCAAGAGAACCCACAAACCAGTCAGCAAGGTGCTGGAATTAAGATCAAGAAAATTAGGTTGGGGCCCCTGGCTGGCTCAGTCAGAGAAACACGTGACTCTTGATCTCAGGGTCACTGAGTTCAAACCCCACAGTAGGTATACAGAATAATGAAAAAATAAATGAACTTTAAAAAAAAATTAGATCAACAGCATTTCCCATATGCCAGATAACTGGCTAGTAAATGTGATAGAAAAAAAAAAATCACTCACGAGAGCACATCTAACGAGAGCAACCTAGGAATAAAGTTAAAGGGTATGAAGAAAAGTACACTTGTAAAAGGCATCAGAAGACAGTGAATAGTGGAAGGATATTATATAATGTTCACAGCTGGAATGACTCAAAATCAAGAACTTCTCAAGTTACTCTAAAAATTTAATGCAATTTCAATCAAGGTTTCAAAGGGAACTTTTCCTTTTGAAATCTTGATTGAAATTGCATTAAATGGAACTTAGGAAACTAATTTTAAAATTAAGAGCAAAATGCCAAGAATATCAAAGTCAATTTGAAGAACAAGGTGGGAGGAAGTATTTTAAAGTTACAATAAATTATAACTTCAGAATACTGGGGCAAGAATTAACAAAGAGACCATGGAACCTAAAACTCAAAAACTTAACCTAGGATACAAGCAGCAATGAAGACTTCTACAGGAAGAACATATTACTTAATAATTACACTGCAAACCTGGTTATCCATAAAACTAGGTTTAAAAAATATTTAAAACCTACATAAAAAGCAATTTTTTTCAAAAGATTTTATTTGACAAAGAGAGCAAGAAAGATCACAAGTAGGCAGAGCAGTAGGCAGAGAAAGAGGGGGAAGCAGGCTCCCTGCTGAGCAGAGAGCCCGGGGGTCACTCCCAGGACCCTGAGATCATGATCTGAGCCAAAGGCGCCCAAAAAAATAAAAAATTTTGAAGAACCTTTAGAAGAAGTTGTCTTTATGACCTTGAAGCAGTACACAAACCCCACCCCCCACAAAACAAGAGATAAACAACTGTATTAAAATTAAAAACTCATGTTCAACAAAAGATAATATAAACATGTTAAAGAGACAAGCCACAGACTGGGAGATGCTATTTGCAACCTGCAAAGAATCAGTACATGTAACCCCTGAACAACATGGGTTTGAGCTGCACTGGCCCACTTACCGTGGATTTTTTTTTTTCAATAAATACACTGGAAAATTTTTTGGAGATTTGCAACAATTTGAAAAACCTCAAAGATAAACCTAGAAAGGTGGAGTCACCTATTCTAGAAACGTGGTAAAAATTAAGAAACAGGTATTATTGTAAAGATCAAGTACATAATACATATAACATATAAATTGTACGTTAATCAACTGTTTATGTTACCAGGAAGGTTTCTAGTCAACAGCAGGCTCTTAAGGTTAAGGTTTTGGGGACTTACAAGTTATATGTGGATTTCTAACTGTGTGAGAGGTTGGTGCCTCTACCTTGGGTCAAATGTATAAGGAAAACATAATGAACTATAAATCAGTAAGAAATAAGCAATGTATTTTGCTCAATATAGATGAACAAAAGATATAAACAAAATTGAGAGAAGAGTATGTCCAACCTCATTAATAATTGTGGATATACAAATTAAGTAACTACTATGGACTCCATGAGACTGTCAAAATTAAGTCTGATAATATAAAATGGACAAAAGTATAAAAAAAGAGAAATTTTGCTGATGGGAGTACAAACTGGAAACAGCTTCTTAGAAGAGCAATTTGACAGTAGCCAGTAAAGCTGAAATTCCATGTGACCTAGGATAAAGTATTTCCACTTCTAGGCCTAAAGACACTCTTACCCATCTCTCTTACCCATGGCTTATATTAACAAAAACTGAAAACCACCTTAAGTGTCCACCAATACAAAACACGTATAGGGAAATTCTATTATTTTTTATTTTTTAAAAGATTTTTATTTATTTATTTAACAGACAGAGATCACAGGTAGGCAGAGAGGAAGGAAAGCAGGCTCCCTGCTGAGCAGAGAGCCTGATGAGGGCTCAATCCCACCATGGGATCATGACATGAGCCAAAGGCAGAGGCTTTAACCCACTGAGCCACCCAGGTGGCCCCGTATAGGGAAATTTTAAATTAGAGAACTAGAACACTCTACAGAACTAAGAATCAATAAGCTAGATGTATCCCAACTGGGATAAGTTCCCCAAACGTAATTCTAAACAAACAAACAAACAAACAAACAAACAAAAAACAAGTTACAGAGGAAAATTATACTCTAATAACATATGCATCAAGTGTAAAAACTCTGTAAATCATATTATACATGATTTATGATTATAGGTCCTCTGAGGAGAGGGATGAAATTAAGGAGAATGTAGTTCTCAAGGAAGCTTCTGGTTTACCTATAATGATTTATTTTTTTAAGGCCTACAGCAAATACGGCAATTTGTTAAGATCTGGTAAAGTCAAGCACAAGGGTGTTCATTTTATTAAATCTCTGTATTTATTGGCATTTTCAAAAGCTTCACATTTTCTAAAGAGGACAGGGAGCATACTGATTGATTATAGTAATCAGCATTTTATTTTTAACTTTAATTTCCATGTAGTTAACATAGTGTTTTATTAGTTCTGGGTATACAACACACGAGTCACTGTGTTCACACTTCCATGTGTTACAGTGCTCATCAAGGTAAGGGCACTCCTAATCCCCTTCACCTATTTCACCCATCCCCACACCCACCTCTGGTAACCATCTGTTTGCTCCCTATACTTAAGAGTCTACTTTTTGATTTGTTTCTCCTTTTCCCTTTGCTCATTTTTTTTTTTTTTTAAATTCCACATAGGCATGAAATCATTTGGTATATGTCTTTCTCTGACTGGCTTATTTCACTTAGTATTACACACTCTAGCTCCATCCATGTTGTCATAAAAGGTAAGATTTCATTCTTTTCTGTGGCCGAGTAAGATCCTATATTATGTATGCATGTATGTACGTGTGTATACCACCTCTTCTTTACCCATCCATCTATACCTAGGGTGCTTCCATAGCCTGGCTATGGTAAAATGCTATTTGTAACACAGGGGTGCATACATCCCTTTGAATTACTGTTTCTGTATTCTATCAGTAAACAGTAGTGTGACTAACCGATCATTGGGTAATTCCATTTTTAATATTTTGAGGAATCTCCACACCATCTTCCACAGTGGCTGTTTCATTGTACATTCCTATGAATAATGCATGGGGTTCCTTTTTCCCCACATCCTCGACAACACCTCTTGTTTCTTGTGTTTTTGATTTTTAGCCATTCTGACAGCTATGGGGGTATAGCTTGGATTTGCATTTCTCCAGTCATGAGTGACAATGAACATCTTTTCATTTGTTTCTTGGCCATATAGATGTCTTCTCTGGAGAAATTTGTTCACATCATCTGCCCATTTTTTTTTAAATTATTATTATTTTTTTTAAGATTTTATTTATTTATTTGACAGAGAGAGATCACAAATAGGCAGAGAGAGAGGGGGGGGGGAAGCAGGCTCCCTGCTGAGCAGAGAGCCCAATGCGGGACTCGATCCTAGGACCCTGAGATCATGACCTGAGCCGAAGGCAGCAGCTTAACCCACTGGGCCACCCAGGCGCCCCCATTTTTTTTTTTTAAAGATTTTATTTATTTGACATACAAAGATCACAAGTAGGCAGAGAGGCAGGCAAAGAGAGAGGAAGGGAAAAGCAGGCTCCCTGCTAAGCAGAGAGCCCGATGCGGGGCTTGATCCCAGGGCCCTGAGATCATGACCTGAGTGGAAGGCAGAGGCTTTTAACCCACTGAGCCACCCAGGTGCCTCTACCCATTTTTTTAAGATTGGATTATTTGTTTTTAGGGTGTTGAGTTGTATACGTTCTTTTTTTTTTTTTTTTTTTAAAGATTTTTAGCACAGGCAGACAGAGTGGCAGGCAGAGTCAGAGGGAGAAGCGGGCTCCCTGCAGAGCAAGGAGCCCAATGTGGGACTTGATCCCAAGACGCTGGGATCATGATCTGAGCTGCTTAACCAACTGAGCCACCCAGGCGTCCCAAGTTCTTTATATATTCTGGATACTGACACTTTATTGGATATGTCATTTGCAAATTATTTTCTCCCATTCAGCAGGTTGATTTTTAGTTTTGTTACTGTTCCCTTTGCTGTCCAGAAGCTGTTTATTTTGATGTTGTTCCAATAGTTTATTTTCGCTTTTGTTTCCCTTGACTCAGGAGACATATCTAGAGAGATGTTGCTACTGCTGATGGCAGAATAATTACTGCCTGCGCTCTTCTAGGCTTTCTATGGCTTCAGGTCTCACATTTAGGTCCTCAATTCATTTTGAGTTTTTCTTTTTTCTTTCCTTCTTTTTTTTTTTTTTAAGGTTTTATTTACTTGACACACACAGAGAGGAGGAAGCAGACTGCCCGCTGGGCAGAGAGCCCGATGCGAGGCTCGATCCCAGAACCCGGAGATTGTAACAGGAGCTGAAGACAGAGGCTTAACCCACTGAGCCACCCAGATGCCCCCATTTTGAGTTTATTCTTGTGTCTGGTGTAAGAAAGTGATCGTTTCATTTTTTTGTATGTTACTGTCCCGTTTTCCCAACACCATTTGTTGTTGGAAGAGACTGTCTCTTTTTCCCATTACATATTCTTTCCTGCTACATCAAAGATTCATTGATCATGTAACTGTGGACTCATTTCTGGGTTTTCTATTCTGTTCCACTGAACTATGTGTCTATTTTTATGCCAGGACCATACTGTTTTGGTATGTTTTGGACCATAAAGCTTTGTAGTATCACTTGAAGTCTGGAATCGTGATACCTCCAGGTTTTTTTTTTTCTTCTTTTATGATTCCAAACAAATTTTAGGATTGTTTGTTCTAGTTTTGTGAAAAATGCTATGGTACTTTAATAGGGATTGTAGATTATTCTGGGTAGTACAGACATTTTAACAGTTATTTGTTCTTCCAATCCATGAGCATGGAATGTCTTCATTTGTGTCATCCTCAGTTTCTTTCATCAATATTTTAGTTTTCCATGTACAGGTCTTTCTTGTAAGTATATTCCTATGTATTTTGTTTTGGGTGCAAATGTAAATGGGTTTTCTTAATTTCCCTTTCCACTGCTTCATTATTAGTGTATAGAAATGGAATGGATTTCTGTACATTGACTTTTCATTCTGCAAATTTACTATATTCATTTACCAGTTCTAGCAGTTTTTTGGTAGAGTCTTTGGGTTCTCTACATACAATATCATACCATCAGCAATTAGTGAAAGTTTACTTCTTCCTTACCAATCTGGAAGCCTTTCATTTTATTTATTTCTCTCATCTGATTGCTGTGGTGAGAGTGGACATCCTTGTCTTGTTCCTGACTTTAGGTGAAAAGCTCCCACTTTTCCCCCACGAAGGATGATTTAGCTGTGGGGTTTTTCATATAAGGGCTCTATTATATTGAGTATATTCCCTCTAAACATACTTTGTTGAGATCTTATCATGAATGGATGTTGTACTTTGTCAAATGCTTTTTCTCATCTATTGAAATGATTATATGGTTTTTATCCTTTCTCTTATTGAGATGGTATATCACATTAATTTACTAATAATAAACCACCCTTGTATCCTGGGAATAAATCCCACTTGATCATGGTGAATGATTTTTTTTTTTTTAATGTATTGTTGGATTTGGTTTGCTAAGATTTTGGTGAGGATTTCTGAACCTATATTCATCAGCGATATTGGCCTGTAGTTCTCTTTTTCTGTGGTGTCTTTATCTGGTATTGGTATTAGGGTGACACCTGACTCATGGAATTAATTTCTAAGTTTCCCTTCCTCTTCTATTTTTTGAAAAAGTTGGGAGAAAAATTAGGTATTGGGGTGCCTAGGTAGCTTTGTCGGTTAAGCAGTCGAATCTTGATTTGTGCTCAGATCATGACCTTGGGGTCCTGGGATCAAGCCTTGTGATGGGCAACACACTTAGCAGGGAGCCTGCTTCAGGATTCTCTCTCCCTCTGCCTGCCCCCAACAAAATAAATAAATCTTTTTAAAAAAGGGGGCGGGGATGCCTGGGTCACTCAGTGGGTTAAAGCCCCTGCCTTCGGCTCAGGTCATGATCCCACGGTGCTGGGATCGAGCCCGTATTGGCCTTTCTGCTCAGCGGGAAGCCTGCTTCTCTTCCCCTCTCTCTCCGCCTGCCTCTTTGCCTACTTGTGATCTCTGTCTGTCAAATAAATAAATAAAATCTTTTTTAAAAAAAAAGGTATTGGGGCGCCTGGGTGGCTCAGTGGGTTAAGCCGCTGCCTTCGGCTCAGGGCATGATCTCAGGGTCCTGGGATCGAGTCCCACATCGGGCTCTCTGCTCAGCAGGGAGCCTGCTTCCTCCTCTCTCTCTGCTTCCTCCTCTCTCTCTGCCTGCCTCTCTGCCTACTTGTGATCTCTCTCTGTCAAATAAATAAATAAAATCTTTAAAAAAATAAAATAAAAATAAATTAAAGAAAAGGTATTAACTCTTCTTTAAATGTTTGATAGAATTCATGTGTAAAGTGAACTGGTCCTGGACTTGTTTGTTGGGAGTTTTTTGAGTAATCAGCAAAGTTTTAAATATAATCATACATTAACAAACATGCCTACAAAGTTAGCTTTTTCAACAAAATTACCCTCTTCACATACCTGCCATGTAAAAACACTAAATATTTACTCGACCAAGTAAGTTATTAGTTGGACAAAACAGAAAAAAAAGAAGGAAATTAAAATCATCTGTAATTCCACTACTCAGTGACCACCTGCAGTATTTTTTACTTTGCAAAAAACATAATCACCATAATGTGCTTTTTCACATGACAAAATATTACATGCACTTTAAACATTAGTTTAAATAAATGTGTAGTATCCCATCACATGGATATGCCAGAGTTTACTCAACCAATTAATTCTCTCAGTTTGGATTAACAGTGTTTAAATGAAAAGTCTCATGAAGTAAATCTTTTTGTTTAGAAAAATAATTCAATTCATTTACTTATTTTTAAAGATTTTATTTTTCTATTTATTAATCTGAGAGTGAGCGAGAGAAGAAAGAAGGAGGCAGGGGAGGGGCAGAGAGAAAAGCAGACCCCCTGCCAAGCAGCAAGCCTGACTTGAGGCTCTATCCCAGGACTCCAGGATCATGACCCGAGCCAAAGGCAGACACTTAACCAACTGAGCCACCCAGACACTCCTATTTATTTTTTAAAAGACTTATTTATTCATTTAAGAGAAAGAGAGCTCACATGAGTGGGGGATGGGGCAGAGGGAGAGAATCTCAAGCAGACTCCCGCTAAGTGTAGAACCTGACGTAGGCATGACCTGAGCTGAAGCCAAGAGTCAGACACCTAATCAACTGAGCCACCCATGTGCCCCTAAGGAGTTTACTTTTAAGTAATGTCTACACCCAGTGTGGGGCTTGAACTTACAATCCTGAAATCAAGAGCTGCATGTTCCACCAACTGAGCCAGCCAGGCACCAACCCCCCATTAGTAAATACTTGCACACATTTCTTTATAAATCATTTCTTTAGAATAAATGCCTTAAGTAGAATTACTTTTAAATGCTTCTCGGGGCGCCTGGGTGGCTCAGTGGGTTAAGCTGCTGCCTTCGGCTCAAGTAGTGATCTTGGGGTCCTGGGATCGAGTCCCGCATCGGGCTCTCTGCTCAGCAGGGAGCCTGCTTCTCTCTCTCTCTGCCTGCCTCTCTGTCTACTCGTGATGTCTCTCTGTCAAATAAACAAATAAATCTTTAAAATAAATAAATAAATAAATGCTTCTGAGGCATAAGGCCAAGGGTCTTTCTAAATAAACAATTGTGTCAGTGTACATTCTTACCAGCACTATTATGAGAAAACACATATCTCTGCGCTCTCTTGGTGGGTATTTTTAATTTTTTAATGTTCTTAAAGTTTATTTTAAGTAGTGTTATTAACAATTGTTCTTGGGCTTCCCAAATCCTGATAATTTCTTACATTGCACAACATTTTCTGTGTAAGACATCCAGATGGCCAACAGACACATGAAAAAGTGCTCCACAATACTTAGCATCAGGGAAATACAAATCAAAACCACAATGAGATACCACCTCACACCAGTCAGAATGGCTGAAATTAACAAGTCAGGAAACAACAGATGCTGGCGAGGATGCGGAGAAAGGGGAACCCTCCTACACTGTTGGTGGGAGCGAAAGCTGGTGCAGCCTCTCTGGAAAACAGCATAGAGATTCCTCAAAAAGTTGAAAATAGAGCTACCCTATGACCCATCAATCGCACTACTGGGTATTTACTCTAAAGATTCAAATGTAGTGATCTGAAGGGGCACATGCACTTGAATGTTTATAGCAGCTATGTCCACAATAGCCAAACTATGGAAAGAACCTAGATGTCCATCAACAGATGAATGGATAAAGAAGATGTGGTATTATATATACAATGGAATACTATGCAGCCATCAAAAGAAATGAAATCTTGCCATTTGCAATGAAATGGATGGAACTAGAGGGTATTATGCTGAGCGTAATAAGTCAATCAGAAAAAGATAATTATCATATGATCTCGCTGATATGAGGAATTTGAGAGGCAAATGGGGGGTCTGGGGAGTAGGGAAGGAAAAAATGAAATAAGACGGGATTGGGAGGGAAACAAACTGTAAGAGACTCTTAATCTCACAAAACAAACTGAGGGTTGCTGGGGGGAAGGGGGTAGGGGGTAGGGCTAAGGTGATGGGGTTATGGACATTGGGGAGGGTATGTGCTATGGTGAGTGCTGTGAAGTGTGTAAGCCTGAAGATGCACAGACCTGTATCCCTGGGGCTAATAATACATTATATGTTAATAATAATAATAATAATAATAATAATAATAATAATAAAAAGAATCTTCTGTTGCTGTTGTGGGAGGGCTTAGGGACATGAGCAGCAAAATATGGCAACACTTGAGTAATGTGTCAGATCTTCTTTTTTGTTGTTTTGTTTAAGGTATCATTAAGCCTGTTATAGGGAAGAGGAGACTAAGACATGGAAAAATGTTCCAAGTGGTTATAAATTATTTACAAAGAGTAAGACAAGGAATCTCTGATTAAATGTTCATGGTATTTAGAAGCAGAGGCAGGCAGTAAATGTAAACCTTAGAGAAGAATTGGAATAAGCTCCAAAACTTCTAGGGAACCTCTCTGCTTGGGCCTGCTGCCCACACCAGGTGTGAGGTATTACTGGAGGGCTGTAGGTTTCTCTATGGTTTTGGATTTGGTTGGGGGAGCTTAAGACACCATGGTCTTGGCTTCCCTTGGTCATGTTATGCTGGCTTAACTAGCAGAGGTAATTGTGAATTTGTGGGGATAGCTAAGTGCTCCTGCAGAAGGAAGAACTGTTCTACTGCTTCTGAATCTGCCTGCACACAGCACTCAGGCTCGGAAAACAGAGGTTTATACGAGGCACAGAAGACACAAAGGAGTAACTGGCATGGTCCACCCCCTGTCATCCTTCTTTTATCTTCCCCTTCTTTTAAGGGATGAGTTTTTCATGACCCAGGTGTCAAGTCTTCCCAGAATGAAAATGTTGTATGATGAAACACGGGTCAACGCTCCCTAGATTATATGACAGAAACTTTATTTAAGCTGGCAAACTAAAATTGAAAACCAATGTATTGACTTATATAACTGAGAAATCCACTGAAGACTAACTTTAGGCATGGCGGAATCAAGGGCCAGGAACCTCTCTTTCTCTACTTATCGGCTCTGCTTTCTTGTGCATCCAGTTCATTGTCAGATAGCTCCCCAATTCTACAGCCGAGAAAGTACACATTCAAAAGTCCTGGGGCCCACAATCAGTGAGTTAGCTAAAGTCACAATTACTCGATACTCCAAAACCTCATTTTTAATGCTATATGGAGAAGAAACCATATAGACCTCCTTCAGAAGATATCAGACATGTATTATAAATCACGATGTGAGACAGTTTGCCAGTGATCCCCCAAAGACCACCCCCCGCCATCACAGTCCAGGTAAAGCCTTAGAACTATATAAAAAGTGATTCATACCTCCTTTTTCAGATCTGTCAAGTAGGTAGATTCTTGCCACTTACCTTTTCATGCGCTCCTGTTCACTGGTGTCCAGAGCTCTCAGGGTTCGGGCATAAAGAACAACGATGTCACTGTGCTTGGCTTTCTTGTTGCACTAAAAAGCCCAAAAAGATATAATCAGTGTGGTTCTAGGAATCCTCCTAACTTAAGATGTTGACTGTGCACACACTCATTCCTTATCTATGGTTCTTACCTGGGGACATTTTCGTGCCTGGCCCTTGAGCCACTTAGAAATGCACTTATACCCAAAGAGGTGCCCACAGCGTAATGCTGAGAGTCGATGATCCCCAGCATTGGTCCAATGTTCAAAACATATTGTACAAGTGTCCCCATCTTCATCATCAACAGAAGGTAGAAGAGGGCTGCTCTTCTGGGGAGACTGAATGGAAACCAGAATACAATTAAATTAGAGAAAATACAGAATCAGTCTCAAAGAGGATGTGCAACTCTATCAAAGCAAAACCACACAAAAACAATACAAACCCAAATGAAAAACTGTGGAAAAACTGCAAAATCTCTGAATCACCTGTCATTCTTTATAAAGTGCAATCTGGCCAAATGTTTCATATAAGCCATGAAATGAAAATATTATTTCTCTTGGATCTTGTGAAATTCTTGGGATTTTTTTTTTCCATTCAAATGAAGAAAAGGAGCTATCTTTACAAAGACATTAAAAAAAACGAAACAAATCTAGTAGTTACCTGGATAACCAACAAAGGGAAGAGTAGGTTGTTATACATTCAAAGTTAGGCTCATAATCAAGTCAAAAAGTTATAAAATACTTGAATAGAAAATACATAAAAGAAACCCAGAAAAACATATAAACAGCTTACAAAAAGAATACAAATGGTTCAGAAGTGTTCATTTATAATTTTAAAATGCAAATTAAGGTAAGAAACCATTTTTTCATTTATTAGATGGTATATAAACTGATGTCTGATGATACCAAGCAATGTTGAGGGTTAAGGAAGAAACAGCCATGCTTCCCTCTGTTGCTGCAGGTAGAAAGTGACACAAATTTTCCAGAGGGCAATTTGGCATTATCAATCAAAAGTATCTTTCCTTTCACAGAGCAATGTCTCTGGTAAAAATATATCCATGAATAGTCACAAATACTTCCAAGACATCTACACAAAGATGCTTAGGCAGTATCATTTTACCAGTAGGAAGGAGAGAAGGAAGGAAGGAAGGGAGGACAGGAACAACTACAGTGTACAAAACGAGAGTTAACTAAAAATTTATTTATGATTGAACACTATGCAGTAATGAGTAAGAATGAGATCCCCTTTGTGTAAATGTAAAAAACAGAACATTTATGTACATAAATAAATTTACATGGATACAAAATTCTTCTAGAAGAGAAAAATAAAAACATAACGTCATATAGAAGTGTGGAAAAGGTAAGCCAATGATATTTTGAGATTTGAAGAGTCCACGGTTGATGTAAATAGCTCATATTAAGGACTATGTGTTATCTTTGTAGATAAAAATTGTTTAACATGTAGCAATCATATTCTACCAGATATTTCACAAACTTCATTCATATCCACTATTTTAATAAAAACTTAACTTTGTTACGTAGGCAAGACAAGTCACCCTCACCTCTATCCCTGCTTTTCTAAACCTGTGAGGAAGTAGTCACATAACTGAGTAAGATGGGTTGGACTCACACCCTGACCTCCTGCCTACCATATCTGCAAGCTTTCCACTTGAGTCCACTGCCTCTTCTCTAAAGGCAAATCCAAACATTTCATTTAAAAGGATATTCATTCAAATTACCTGTTTGGGGAGGGTCTTTCCTCCACTGACACATGTAACTTCTTGCTCTGCTGACGTACCTCCTACTTGCTCTGCACCAAGTCATTTCCAAGAACGGTAAGAGAGGTAATACACAAAAGAAGACAGAAGTCAGGTATGAGAGGCAAGAAGGAGAGCCTAACTCACCATAGCTTTCCATTTCTAATTGGTAATAATGCTGTAAATTTCCCCAAGTAGTAACAGTGAATTTATTTTTAAACTTATTTTGGATACTTTCAAATATACACAAAAAATAGACAGAACATTATAATTAACATGCAAGTACTCATCCAATTTCAAAACAATTCAGTATTTTGCCCATTTTGTTCTAAGACCCCATCCACATTATTTTCTTTTGTAATGCTTAATAACTCTCTAAAATGTCACTTCACTTATAAAAATTTTTGTAATACTAGCTGATAAGGATTTTTTTACATAGATACTATCATTACCATATTAACGGAAGTAACAATGATCCCTTCATACTGTCTAATATCCACACAGTTCATACTCAGCATTTCCCAGTTGGTTTCAAGTTGCTCTTTACGGCACATTTACTGCAAATGGAATCTAAGCAAGATCTCCACAAGCTTGACTACTGAACCTGTTAGATTTTTTTTTTTTCACTCTATTCTCCTTCATTCATTTTTTTTCCCCTTAAAAATTATATTTAATTTGTCAGAGAGAGATCACAAACACAGGGAGCAGCAGGCAGAGGGAGAAGCAGGCTCCCCACTGAGCAGGGAGCCCAACATGGGACTTGATCCCAAGACCCTGGGGGTCATGACCTGAGCCAAAGGCAGACACTAAACTAACTGAGCCACTGAGGCATCCCTCCTTCATTCGTTTTTATCCCGTCCTTGTCACTGATTTGCCTTTGTCTTACGAAATATCCTACATCCCACATCTGATGGGACTGCTTCCTTACTTGTTCTATCACCTATGTTTCCTATAAACTGGAGGTTAAATCTGGAGGCTTCAGTAGACTCAATTTTGTCATTTGGCAAGAAGAGGGGCAGCAGGAATATGTCTTCAGTTGTTTGCTTCTGACTGCAGCACACAAGGCTCCTACAGGGTTTGGGGGGGATCAGTTGGACTCCTAGACCAATTATTAGGTTCCTCATCAACCTTTCAAAACCTCCACTTAATGGTCAAGGAGGTGATTTTTAATTTTCAGTCATTTTGCTTTTTGAGGTTCAAATGATCTCATCATAGCTTGTGGGAGCTCCTTTAAACTGATTCTTAAAAAAACAAACAAACAAAAACCCACAAACTTTTATTGAAGTGGAATATAAATACAGAAAAGTATAACCTCAGTATTCCACTCAGTGAATTCTCACAAACTGAACTATACACCAGAACATCACCAAAAATCCCAAGAGTGCCTTTTATACCTTATAACCTCCTTACTTCCTTCTTGGGGGTAGAGGGGAGATGATTTGCCCCCACCAAAGGTAACCACCTTAATAAATTCTAGGACCATCTAATGACTTTTGCCTATTTCTCTATATAAAGAGCATGTCAGAGTATTTAACTTTTCTGTGTCTACTAATTTTATTCTACATTGTTCGTAACATTCTTCCAGACTAACATGTCCAGTTGTGGTTCATTTATTTTCATTGTGTAAAAATATTGCTTTTATCTGTTCTTCTTTTTTTTTTTTTTTTTAATTTGTCAGAGAGAGAGGGAGAGAGAGTAAGCACAGGTAGACAGAAGCAGAGGGAGAAGCAGGCTCCCTGCCGAGCAAGGAGCCCGATGTGGGCTTGGGGGACTCGATTCCAGGACGCCGGGATCATGACCTGAGCCGAAGGCAGCTGCTTAACCAACTGAGCCACCCAGGCGTCCTCATATTTATCTGTTCTACTGCTGATGGGTATTTGGGTGGTTTCCAGGTTTTTGCCATTACAATGCCGTTACATTCTTGCACATTTCTACTGAACAGTATTCCTTTCTTTGGTTACATACATAGAAGTAGAAATGCTGGACCCCAGGCATACAGATAAGTTTGTAAAGATACCACCGAAATGACTGTACCAATGTATATTCCCACCAGTAGTGCAAGAGTGTTCTGGCTGCTTTATATTCTCTCCAAAATTTAATATTGTCAGTCTTAAATTCTAGCTCTAGTGGTGGATGCCTATTAGTTACCACACTGTGGTTTTAATTTCCATTTCCCTGATGACTAATGAAGTCTTTTTTATATATTTAGTGGCCATTTGGCTACCCCCCTTTGGCAGTACCTTTTAAAAACTTCTGCCCCTTTTTCTGTTAGCCTGTAGAAATTATTTCTATAAACTAGATACAAGCCCTATTCCAGATACATGTATCATAAATGTCTTCCCCAGTCAATGGGTTCCCATTTCATTCTTCTAATGATGTCTGTTGATGAATACAAGCTCTAAATTAAAATTCACCACCTCTGTCCTTGATCTGTTTGAGAAATCTGGTCATCTGTCCTGTAAAATGTCTAGCTCCTGGATTTGACAGATTGCCTCCTCATACTAACTTTTATGTACAGTAAATTTACAGAGTTGTACAACTATCATCACAATCCAATTTTAAAACATTTCTATCATGCCCTAAACATTTCTCAAGCCAATTTAGAATCATTTCCCATCTGCACCAGCAGCCACAGGCAAGCACTAATCTACTTTTTCTTTATAGATTTGCCTTTCCTAGCCATTGTATGTAAGTGATATCACAAAGTAGCTATGCTGGCTCATTGTTATAAACTAAAAAGAATATTCTAATGGAATTTTCTTGTATTGCCTCTAAATTTCAAAGTACTCCTTACTTCTGGGTTTTATCGCATACCTATTCTCCTTATAGTAGCATGGTTTCTTTTTTTACACGAGGTCTCTGATCCACAAATACCTTATTTTTTAGTATGAGGCATGAATCTAGTTTTACTGTTTTCCAGTTAGCGATCCAGTTTTTACAATAGTACTAATTTAGAAGTCTATCTTTTCCCCAATGATCTGAGATATTCCCTTTACAATGTACTAAATTTCCTTTTCTAAGATTTTATTTGAGAGAAAGAGAAAGAGGGTGCATGAATGGGGTGAGGGACAGAGGGAGAAGCAGACTCCCCACTGAGCAGGGGGCCAGACGTGCGGCTCAACCCCAGAACCCAAGGATCATGACCTGAGCCGAAGACAGACGCTTAACCGACCGAGCCACCCAGGCATCCCCTATACTAAATTCCCATGTATGTTTAGATCTTTTTCTAGATGTTCCGTTATAGAATGTCCCACATTTTAGATTTGAATGGTTGCATCTTTCAAGTAATATTTACCTTGTTCCTCTACTTCTGTACACTGTACAACCTGGTTATCGTATCCAGTCTTAAGTAAATTCAGGCTTTTTGGGGGGCAGCAACAGTACTTCCTTAGTGCTATTGATATTTTTCTTTCTTTTTAAAATTTTATCTTGAAGTAATCTCTACATCCAACATGGGGCTCGAACTTACAACGCTGAGGTCAGGAGCTGCATGCTCGCATGACTGAGCCAGTCAGGCGCCCCTCCGGGTATTTCTGATTGTAACACATTAAAATGCGTATAAGGTCTGGTGCTGCCAGCCTGGTCCCTCTATTAAAAGGAATGCCATTAACTTTCAACCTAATGGTTTCTAGAATCCCGCTGATCTTTGCCTAGTTACATAATTTCATTAGGAGTCAGGAAATCACGACTTTTTATTATCATTCCTGCTCTGATATTAGTTGGAATTTTTCATTTAAAAAACCTTACCTAATGATAGATGGGAGGAATGAGAGCCAGAGCAAAGAGAATTTCTAGGGCAGTGAAAACATGTATAATCCAAAGGTGAACAGTAAGGTGGACTACGGACTTGGAGTGATTATGCTGAGTAACAAATCACCATTCCGGTGATGGGTGCTGACATGAGGAGGCAATGCATGTGTGGAGACATGCCCCTAGGAAACCTCTGAACCTTCTCCATTTTGTTGTGAACCCTAAACTACTCTTTAAAAAAAAAAAAAGTCTTAACAACAACAACAAAACCAACAAACCTCCTTCATCAACGATCGGGTTTTCCTGAATATAGTTCACATAGGAAAATACAGGATAAATGCTTAATCCTTTACTTACGAGTTTTCAGAGTAATGAGTCAGGGCTCTAGTAACTTAGGATGCTGATAAATGAGGCTTTAAAAAGTACCTAATTATGGGCGCCTGGGTGGCTCAGTGGGTTAAGCAGCTGCCTTTGGCTCAGGTCATGATCTCAGGGTCCTGGGATCGAGTCCCACATCGGGCTCTCTGCTCAGCAGGGAGCCTGCTTCCCTCTCTCTCTCTCTCTGCCTGCCTCTCCATCTACTTGTGATTTCTCTCTGTCAAATAAATAAATAAAATCTTAAAAAAAAAAAAGTACCTAATTATGAAATTATAGGTTTTCACAAATTTGATGTATTTTAACCTACATATCAATCCATAATCCAAGAATACATATCTGTTATTCATTTTGATGTTTATATCATCCCATCTTATGCCACAAGAGGTCCTTTCAAGGCTGCTCCCCTGCCTACGGTCATGATGACTCCATGAGAGAAAGCTTCCTTACTTTCTGGCACCATCAAATGACCTAGGTTCACCCTGTTTATCTCCTATCCCAGTTTTGGAAAGCCATTTCTCCAAGAAGCCCTGGTTCCTTTAACTGGGAAAAGACCACGGTCTGGGGTATCAGAGGGTAAGCAGGACATATGCTTTAGTGGTCTCTGCCCACTGCTGCTAAACAAAGTCCTACTTGCACAATATATAACACTATGCTAGGACGTCAAAAGTGGCAGACTAGACAGAGTACCAAATTTACAAAGCTTTTCTTTTAAATAATAGAGGCTACTTCCTTCTCAGATGTCAAACAAAATATAAGAGGATGTAAAATGCTATTAAAAAGTGACCAACTTACTGGGTCACAAACCACATTAAATTTCAAGTTCGAGCAAATCCTCTATAAATGCTTGTGGCCCATGAACGCTCTGTACTAAATAAAGTAGGAATCTCTGGCATCTTGGGCAGGAAAAGGGACAGTAGCAAACACAAATGGAGAGTTCCTCGCTTTCTGGATGCTAAGCTTCCTAGGTGTCAGCCTCGTGAATCCAAAACTGAATAAAATACTCACCTTGTAAAACGACAGCTCTAGTTTCCTCCGCCTGGACAACACCATCTTCGGCCTCTGTGGAGCTCTCACTGTCAGAACTGGAACTGCTTGAGACCTGCAAGTCTTCAGAGATAGGATTCCTGGTCTCTGAGTCCTGAGAAGTCCTTGGCAAAGGAGGCTGGGTCCGACTCACTTGAAAGTAAGCATCCAATGGTGCTCTCAACCTATGTATGCAGAAAGACAACAGAAGTAGAGTACAAGCACAGTCAAATGCCCCATTATCACAAGAAAACTACATAGTAATCTGAAGGTAAATCCTAGTCAATTCAACCCATCTATAGGCCGTTAAATGCTGCTTTGACCACTGAAGCAGAAATAGTAGTTCTAGGCAGATGCTGGCTGACCTGGATATTCTCTTTTCCACTCAGTTACTACATTAGCCACACTGGAGGCTGACTCTTGCTAAAAGCAAATTCTACTTTACTGGCTTTCGGCCATGTGTCAGTATCTTTTAAAGGACGCAATGCAGGGGCGCTTGGGTGGCTCAGTGGGTTAAAGCCTCTGCCTTCGGCTCAGGCCATGATCCCAGGGTCCTGGGATCGAGCCCAGGGACCTGGGCTCAGCAGGGAGCCTGCTTCCCTTCCTCTCTCTACCTGCCTCTCTGCCTACCTGTGATCTCTATCTGTCAAATAAATAAAATCTTTAAAAAATAAATAAAGGACGCAATGCAGCAATTTCTCCACTGTTTAGGGGGCTGAAAGACAGTAGACAAGAAGAAAAAGGGCTCTGTTGATCAAAAACAGCCTCACAGGGTTCTGCTGCCACAACAAGGCAGACCACGGTGTTTCAGGGTAAAAATGAAGTCTGGCTTCAGTCACCACTGCTTTACCTTACTTTAAAACATTTTCCTTTTAAAGTTTAAAAAATGCCACGTTAAGGTTAAAAACACAGCATGATATCCAAAAATAAACTCAGAATGAGAAGACCTGGGAGCAGATTTTAACATTTGAGCCGAGGCTGGCTGGTAGAGTTAACCACACTCACCCTTTTGCGGAGACCCTCACATCTAAGCCAACTGACCACACCCTCCATCCAGCACAGAATGACCGACCTTCAATATTAAAAACCAAAAAGGTGTCCTGTACTTTAGAACATACTACCTAGCTACTAATTACAAAGTACTACTAAAAGGTGATCTACTTTTAATAATTGTCTTTATAGGGCACCTGGGTGGCTCAGTGGGCTCAGGTCATGATCTCAGGGTCCTGGGATGGAGCCCCATGTCGGGCACTTTGCTCAGCGGGGAGCCTGCTTCCCCCTCTCTCTCTGCCTGCCTCTCTGCCTACTTGTGACCTCTCTATCAAATAAATTTTTAAAAATCTTTAAAAAAATAATAATTGCCTCTATAACATTATATTATTCCCCCAGAAACATTGCTAGAGACTGCTCATACAGAAAAAAATTGATTTCTTATAGTTTGGCAGCAATTTATGGCAAACCAGTGCTTTCAATTAAAAAATGATGACAGAACGAAGTAAATGTTATTTGGTATCCAATTCAAAAGTTGGAGGATTCACATTTGTTTAAAAAAGAAAAAGAAAGAAAGAAATGTGAATAAATTGCAATGAAAAGCAGCAATCGTGAATCCTTTTTATTTTTTAAAGAATTCATTTATTTGATAGACAGAGATCACAGTAGGCAGAGAGGCAGGCAGAGAGAGAGAGAGGAGGAAGCAGGCTCCCTGCCGAGCAGAGAGCCCAATGTGGGGCTCGATCCCAGGACCCTGAGATCATGACCTGAGCCGAAGGCAGAGGCTTAACCCACTGAGCCACTCAGGCGCCTCTCTTTCTCTTCTTGAAAGAATACTGACAACTAGTGTCTTCTTAGAAATTTCTCAATTTAGGGGCATCAGGTGAGTGTTTGCCTTCAACTCAGGTCATGATTGAGACCCATGTCAGGCTCCCTGCTCAGCAGAGAGCCTGCTTCTCTCGCTGCCTCTCAGCGGGCTTGTGCTCTCTCTCTCAAATAAATAAATCTTTAAAAACATATTTTTCTTTGTCAATTTCACCTAGGTCATCTAATTTCTTTTATAAAACTGTTCACAGTATTTCTTTATAAAACTGCTTTCTTCTGTAAGACCGAAAGTAATGTTCTTTCATTCCTGATTTTATTTTTTTTAAAGATTTTATTTATTTATTTGACAGACAGAGATCACAAAGTAGGCAGAGAGGCAGGCAGAGAGAGAGGAGGAAGCAGGCTCCCTGCTGAGCAGAGCCCGATGTGGGGCCCGATCCCAGGACCCTTGGGATCATAACCTTAGCCGAAAGCAGAGGCTTTAACCCACTGAGCCACCCAGGAGCCCCCATTCCTGATTTTATTAATTTGAGTCTTCTCTCTATATCTTGGTCAGTCTACTTAGAAGTTTATCAATTTCGTTGATTTTTCAGAAAAATCAACTTTTGGATTAGTTGGTTTTCTCTCTTGCTTTTCTAGGTTCTATTTATTTCTGCTCTAACGGTCATTATTTCCTTCTTTCCGCTTGCTTTGAATTTTGGATTTTGGGACTTTTTTCATTTTTCTAGTTCCTTAAGCTAGGTTACTGATTTGAGTACTTTCTTCTTCTATTTAAAAGTTTTTTTTGTTTTTTTTTTTAATGTCATCTCTACACCCAGTGAGGGGCTCAAACTCATGACCCTGAGATCAAGAGTCAGGTGCTCTACTGACTGAGCCAGCCAGGTGTAGCTACTTTCTTTTTTAGTGTGGTGTTGAACAACTATTAATTTCCCTTTAAGCACTGTTTTAGCTGCATCCTATAAGTTTTGGTATGTTTTCCTTTTCATTCATCTCAAAGCATTTTCTAATTTTTCTTGGGATTTCTTCTCTGGTCTACTGGTTATTTAGGAGTTGTGACTTGTGAATTTCCCCAAATTCTTTCTGTTACTTAAGTCGAGAACATACTTCACATGATTTCAATACTTTAAATTTAATGAGCCTTGTTCTGTACCTGTATGTTAGCCCTAACATATGATCTGTCCTGGAAAATGTTCCATGTGCACTTGAGAAATAGGTATGTTCTGCTATTGAGTGAAATGTTCCTCAGGTGTCTATTAGGCCTAGTAGGTTTATAGTGTTTTCAGGTTCCTGACATTATGTCTAGTTATCCTCATTGTTGAAAATGGGATACTGTTATCTCCTACTATTACTGATGAATTGTCTGTTTCTCTCATCAATTATGACAGTTTTTGCTTCATGTATTTGGGGGCACTGCTGCAGATATATATAGGTTTATAATTATTATATCTTCTTACATGGATTAACCCTTTTGTAATTATAAAATGTCCTTCTTTGACTCTTATAATAATCTTTGTCTGAAAGTCTATTTTGTCTGATATTACTAAGCAACTCCTGCTCTCCTGTGGTTACTGTATGCATGGCCTATTTTATTCCATCCTTTTACTTTCAAACTATTAACGTCTTTGAATCTAAATTGTGTATCATGCAGACAGTTGGATAAAAAAAAAAAATCTGTGCTTTTGATTAGAGTGTTTAAACCATTTGCATTTAAGGCAGGATTTCTATCTACCGTTTTGCTGTTTTCCATATGCCTATGTCTTTTTTGTTCACATAGGAAGGTCTATTCCAAACTCTCATTATAGAAATGTTTAGGGGTGCCTGGGTGGCTCAGTCGGTAAAGTATGACTACTGATCGTGGGGTTGTGTGCTGGAACCTCAAAGAGGGTGCAGAGACTACTTAAAAAAAAAAATCTTTAAAAGAATGTTTATTTCTCCATTATTGCCTTCTTTTGTATTATTTTTAAGTGCACCATTTTAATTCCCTCGTTTCTTTTTACATCTTCTTAGAATTATACTTCTATTCCCTCCCCACTTTTGCTGATGATTCTATGTCCATTAACTCAGACCCACAGTTCTTTCTTTCTTTTTTTTAAGATTTTTATTTATTTATTTGACAGAGAGAGAGATCACAAGTAGGCAGAGAGGCAGGCAGAGAGAGAAGAAGGGAAGCAGGCTCCCAGCTGAGCAGAGAGCCCTATGTGGGGCTCGATCCTAGGACCCCGGGATCATGACCTGAGCCGAAGGCAGGGGCTTAACCCACTGAGCCACCCAGGCGCCCCCCACAGTTATTTCTTTATGCTGCTTTTTCTAAATGAGAAAGAAAAAATTATAATAAAAAATACATGTGTATTTTCTATTATATTTGCCTATGTAATTATCTTTGCTAGTGCTCTTTACTCCTCCTTGTGGATTCAATTTATTTATGTCTGGTGTTTTTTTTTGGGGGGGTCGTGTTTCTTTAATTTTAGCCTGAAGGACCCTCTTTTGTAATTCTTATAGGACAGGTTTCCTCTAAAGAAATTTTGTTTTGTTTTAAATCCTAGAATGCCTCATCGTTCCTTCATTTTGAGGGATAGTTCTGCTTGACATGGAATTGTTAGCTGAGTTTTTTACTTTTATTTTATTTTATTTTTTTTTAAAAGATTTTATTTATTTATCAGAGAGAGAGGGGGGGAGAGAGCAAGCACAGGCAGACAGAATGGCAGGCAGAGGCAGAGGGAAAAGCAGGCTCCCTGCTGAGCAAGGAGCCCGATGTGGGATCCCAGGACGATGGGATCATGACCTGAGCCGAAGGCAGCTGCTTAACCAACTGAGCCACCCAGGCGTCCCAAGAGTTTTTTACTTTTAATACTCTGAATAGGCCAGGGGTGCCTGGGTGGCTCAGTCAGTTAAGCATCTGACTCTTGATTTTCGCTCAGGTTGTGATCTCAAGCCCTATATCTGGCTCCATGCTGGATGTATAAAGTATAAATAATACTGTCTTCATGTGCACTCTCTCTAAACAAACAAACAAAAAACCCCAATAAAACAAACCTTTGAACAGGTCATTCAACTGCATTCTGGCCTCCACTGTTTGTGATGATAAATCAGCTCTCAACTTTATTGAATATCCTTTGTACATGGTGAGTCAGTCACTTCTTTATTGCTGATTTCAAGATTCTCTCTTTTTCTATGGTGTTAGCAGTATGATTATGATCCACGTAGCTGTGGATCTCTTCAAATTTATTTTTTAGAGTTTGTTAGGCTTCCTGTAGATTAATGTTTTTCATCAAATTTGGCAAGTTTTTGTCATTTCTTCAAATATCCTTTCTGTCTCTCTCTCCCCTCCCCTGCAAGGACTTCCATTATGCATATGTTGGCATATACTTGATGATGTTCTACAGGTCTCTGAGGCTCTGTTCATTACTCCTCATTTTTCCCCATTATCTAGACCAGATAGCCTCAATTCACCTATCTTCATTTTTGCTTCTTGACTCTTCAAAACCAATTCTTTCTTTTGCCTGTTCAAACTTGATGAGCCCTCTAGTGATTTTTTTCATTTATTGTACTTGTCAACTCAACCATTTCTATTTTGCATATTTTTATAACTTCAATCTCTTTACTGA
This sequence comes from Mustela nigripes, assembly GCF_022355385.1. NCBI lineage: Eukaryota > Metazoa > Chordata > Mammalia > Carnivora > Mustelidae > Mustela > Mustela nigripes. Next base: position 47,786,289 of record NC_081573.1, read on the forward strand.
AATTGTCTATTTGGTGACACACTGTTTTATTTATTTTTTTTAAGCTTTTATTTATTTATTTGACAGAGAAATCACAAGTAGGCAGAGAGGCAGGCAGAGGGAGAGAGGGGAAGCAGGCTCCTTGCTGAGCAGAGAGCCTGATGCAGGGCTCGATCCCAGGACCCTGGGATTATGACCTGAGCTGAAGGCTGAGGCTTTAAACCACTGAGCCACCCCAGGCACCCCGACACACTGTTTTATACTTTTAGTTCTCTGAATATATTTTAAAAAGTAGATTTACAGTCTGTCTGGTAAGTCCAACATCTCGGCTTCTTCATGTAGTTTCTATTTTTTCTTTTTTTCCTATGTGTGGGCCATATTTTCTTTCCACATCTTGTAATTTTTTCTTGAAAACTGGACATTTCAAATCCTACAATGTAGTTAACTCTGGAAATCAGATTTTTCCCCTTTTCAGGGTTTGTTGTTATTGCTATTTCTTATACTTGTTACTTTTTGTTTAGTGATTTTTCTGAAGTGATTCTGTGAGATCTGCGTTCTTTGTTACATGTAGCCATTAAGTCTATGTGGTTAGCTTAGGGGCTAGTTCATGCCCGACAGAGATTTGCTTAAAAGCCCAAGATCGCTAAGTCTCCTAGCCTTTGCAGAGTGTGTGACTACATGTGTATGTTGGGGGGACACCTTCAGGAATCATCCAGGTAAGTGACAATTCTTCCTGATTGTGCAGAGCCTCAAGGTCAGCCAGAGTTGAGAAATTAGTGCCTTCTTAGGTCTTTCCTGGGCATGAGCACAGCCGTACACAGCCTTAGGCATATCTGTCACCTTCTAGATTTCCAAGGATATGCCAGGCCTTTTCAAAACCCCTATGAAGATCTCATTCCTCAGCTTTTCCTTTTAAGCTTTTTAGTTAGTTTAGTTTGTCCCCATATCAAAGGCTTTTGGCTTCTCCCAGGAAACCACCAAACAGAAGAAAGAGAATTCTCTGGGAATGAAGCTTTGTAGGAGCGCCAGTCCCAGTCTACTCCCTCTAGTGGCTGTCAGGCCACTGGTTTTCACTGTGACTGCAGGCACTTGATTAAACCATACGCTGAGCCGAAGAAGGATATGGAACAGGGAATGCCATGAAGCTTACTTACTCTTCTGGTATTCAGCTGTTTTTTAAATACTCTCTCCCTGAATCGTTTTAAGCATGTGCTTAATTTCCACAGTCCTGAAAGTTAGTTCTGATCAATTTTGCCAGTTCTTTTAGAGGTCCTCACTCCGCCATTTTTTTTTTTTTAAAGATTTTATTTATTTATTTGACAGACAGAGATCACAAGTAGGCAGAGAGGCAGGCAGAGAGAGAGAGAGAGGAGTTAGTAGGCTCCCCGCATAGCAGAGAGCCCCATGCGGGGCTCGATCCCAGGACCCCGGGATCATGACCTGAGCCGAAGGCAGAGGCTTTAACCCACTGAGCCATCCAGGCGCCCCATCACTCCGCCATTTTTAATGTCACTCAGGTTTTCTTTTTTAAAAAGGCTAACAAGCAAGTTTACCAACTAATTTTGGCAAATGTGTGCAAACAGCAGCTACAGCCACCATGAGAATAGGCACAGAAGAACAGTATCTCCTAAGACCACTTCAATCAAATGAAATCCATACTCCACACTAAAGTTAGGCTAATAGTTGGCTACTGACATGCATATTGAGCATTCTGCATAGAAACTGGTAAAAAAATTAAGTGATTTTTCAAAAAACCCCATTCATTAACATTGCTTTAATATAGCAAAAGGCATTTCCAAGGTCAGATGGGGACAAAGGAAAGGGGAGCTACCGTCATCAGACGGCAGTGCTGGGGTTTCTCTTTGAAGTACAACCTTGAAACTCAAGAAATCGTCCTCTTTCCCTGCACTTATCGTCTCTGAATTAAATACCAGTGTAATAAGCTCTTGACCTTTGCTTAACCTCTGTAGTCCTGGATTCCATAAGTTCCATGAGAACAGGAACCTGATTTGTCCTGTTCACAATGTATCTCCAAGGCAAAGTTCAGTCTCTCACACAGCGGAGTATTAGAAATATTTGATGGGGGCATCTGGGTGACTCAGTGGGTTAAGCCTCTGCCTTCGGGCTCAGGTCATGATCCCAGAATCCTAGAATAAAGCCCCATATTGGGCTCTCTGCTCAGCTGGGAGCCTGCTTCCCCCTCCCCCTCCCTCTCTGCCTGCTTCTCTACATGTGCTCTCTCTCTGTCAAACAAATAAATAAAATCTTTAAAAAAAATTTTTTTTTTGATGAACGAGTAACAACACTAACAGCCAGAATCAAGCAGCCTCAAACAAAGAAACATGAAAGGAGTTTGTGACCTTGGCTGAAAAGCCTGTTGGGAGAAATTCCTTATTACTCAGCTTCCCCCAACTTTGGCTTCTCAGTGGAGTCTGAGGCAAAAGCTGCTCATCCTCGCCCAGGCTCTCAACACCTGATCCAGAGATAGCCTGTCAGGTGAGTAAATGCCAAACACCATAATGACAAATTCATGTTAAGAAATTCAGAAGGTACATGGGACGCCTGGGTGGCTCAGTCAGTTAAGCCTCTGCCTTCAGCTCGGGTTATGATGCCAGGGTCCTGGAATGGAGTCCCACATCGGGCTCCTTGCTTACCAGGGAGCCTGCTTCTCTCTCTGCCTCTGCCTGCCACTCTGCCTGCCTGTGCTTTCTCTCTCTCTCTGACAAATAAATAAATAAAATCTCACCAAAAAAAAAAAGAAAAAAAAGAAAAGAAATTCAGAAGGTATAATAAGCAATCTGTCCTAGAAAAGCTCCTATTTTTATGTGAATTTAGTGTGGAATTTGCTTCCAACAGTATTTAGGAGGAAAAGGTTTTTTTTCTTTTTAAAGATTTTATTTATTTATTTGACACAGAGATCACAAGTAGGCAGAGAGGCAGGCAGAGAGAGAGGGGGAAGCAGGCTCCTTGCCGAGCAGAGGGCCCGATGTGGGGCTTGATCCCAGGACCCTGAGATCATGACCAGAACCGAAGGCAGAGGCTTAACCCACTAAGCCACCCAGGCACCATCGGGGGGAAAAAGTTTTAAATACCACATTTATTTGTGTCCAGAATCCATGCTTTCTCCACTAAATTGCACAATCCCTGGCTCTTTAGGTTTATTCCCTTTGTAGAAACAAACACAATTATCAAAGAGCTCAGTTGAAATCCTTTCCCATCTATATTCCGTAACAGTCCCTGAGCACAGATTCTACATATATCTAGCAGTTTTCTGTTTAGAGTTTAGCTTCTGTGTGTTAATTTCTTTTAGGAGAGTCATGCTGACTGTGCTGGCAAGAAACTTTGGTCTGTGTGGCATTTCTTTCCTTTTTTTTTTTTTTTTAAAGATTTTATTTATTCACTTGACAGAGATCACAAGTAGAGGCCCTGAGGCAGGCAGAGAGAGAGAGAGAGAGAGAGAGGAGGAGCAGAGAGCCCGACATGGGGCTTGATCCCAGGACCCTGAGATTCATGACTTGGGCCGAAGGGAGAGGCCTAAACCACTGAGCCACCCAGATACCCCTCTGCGGCATTTCTATTTCTCTCTGTAAACTGGCATCTGGTTTTTAAGTGTTACTCTCCTGTGAGTTGGGTTAACACAAGAGTCTCCCACGAAAAGCAATCAAATCTGCCTCAACTGCCCTCCCCCGAATAAGTATATGAACAACCAAGGCTGAGGAATACTATGAAGTCTCCTGGCAGTTGGCCAGTTCCTGGGGTCATCACTTTCAATTCAGTCCACAGACTATGAAAAAGGGTTCCCAAACTGCACTACAAGCTGCCTTCGCCTACGACACAAACAGATGAAAATTACTTAGCTTTCATAATCAGAGGGAATGACACCTTAAAATAAGGTTAACATGCATCTGAAACTCTTGTCAACACAAAACTAAGCACATCATCCCTGACGGGTCACATCCAGAAATGGCCAGACTAGAGACTAGATCCACAGGAATAGCAGCAGCCCCCCTCCCCCGCAACACCCTCACCACCAATACAGTAATCAGCAGAATCCACGGAAAAGGATGCTGAGTCCAGGATCAGAATTCCAGGATCTGGAATCCCATTCCAGAGCTACCCTAGTCAGAACACAAATTATTGCATCAGCTTCCTCATTTGTAAAATATAGTCAACAGTTGGCCTAGCTGTGGCTTTTTCTATCATCTTATTATTTTCATAAAGGTAAGGAAACAAATGGATGTGACTGAAGCTTCCTCTATCTGCCTGGATAGAAATGAGTCAGATCCAGACTTCACTACCAACTCAACCTTGTCCCCTGCTATAGCTATGAGATCCTGAACAAAACCCTTTCTTAGGATCCAACTTTCCTTCATATATAAAATGAAGATGATGTATTCAATCTGTTTAGACATTATGAAAACATTTAGAAGGCCAATGTGAAATAAAATATTTCAAATAAAGCAGGAGGAAGTTAAAAATCAGGCAAGGCATAACTGGTGGTTATTTTTCATTGTAATCTTGTCAAGGCTTGACAGCTAAGCTCTTCAAAAGGCAAGTTCAAATGAAAAACTATGAAAGAAAATTATTTTCAACTCTGCAACACATTCTCAGGTGAGGAGGGGTGGAATGTTTAACCATTATCTGACCCAGAGTCAGATAAGCTCTAAGTTAATTCACATTTTACTTTTCACAAGGCTTCTCTAAATCCAGCCTGCTTGTCTTCCAAAAGTCTACCGCACCATTACATGGGGTACCAATTAATGATGGATACTGGGTACATGGAGTATGGACTTTTAAGTTAAAAAATATATATACTTTTTTGATATGCAAATGATGTAAAGAAGAGCCAGCCCCTACATAAACCACTGCCAACAAACTACCACCTAGTTTTCAAGGCACATCAGTGTAACGTACTCCTTCAGTGACTCTGAAGTAAGTAAGACAAGCACTTTTATTTTCATCTGACTTGTGAGGAATTAGGGGTGCAGAAAGGCTACCCAACTTGCCAAAAGTCATACTGCCAAGCCTCAGCAGCATTAAGGGCATAACCACGGTTCATAATTCCCCACCTGGCACCAACCCCAAGATTTTAACATATTCTTACCTGGCACTGTCTGTCCTCTGAGACCCTGCGGTTCTTGACCTGCGTGAGGCAGAACCCCTACTCCTCCTTGATCTCACTGGTCCCACACTGTGGTCTGAAGGGGGTCTCAGGAATTCCAGCATGCCATGAAGTCTCTGCAGCCCACTGATGAAGCTGTTCATTGAATCCAATGATGACACCGGGATGGGGTGGTTAACACGAGATTGCTGTCTATGTTCCTCTGAAGCCCCCGGATTAACGTTCCCTACACGATCTTCTCCCAACAGCTCTACTTCCTCTGTCAGGTCAACAGACATCTGTGTAGCAGGTGGGAGCTGGGGCAGTCCCACTTGGCTGCTGGTCCCTCCATCAGGAGCAGGCTGGTGCAGGGGTGGCTCCCTTTGGCTGCTGGCCACTTGGGTAGGTAGAGGCTGGAGCAGGGGTGGCCCCCCTTGGCTGCTGACTACTTCAGCAGGAACAGGATGTTCTGCTATGTGAAGCTCTAATTGCCCATCAAGATGATATTCCATTGCTTCCTGAGCCATCTCTGGAGAAGTAAGAGTTGTAAAAATTTATCAATAAAAATAGGTAGAACATGCCAATAGCTGATACAATCATATCTAAGTCTTCCAGAACTTCTGTTTAAGATCATTTTTGGCAAAACTGAGAATCTTGGGGCGCCTGGGTGGCTCAGTGGGTTAAAGCCTCTGCCTTTGGCTTGGGTCGTGATCCCAGGGTCCTGGGATCGAGCCCCACATCGGGCTCTCTGCTCTGCGGGGAGCCTGCTTCCTCCTCTCTCTCTCTCTCTCTGCCTTCCTCTCTGCCTACTTGTGATCTCTGCCTGTCAAATAAATAAATAAAATCTTAAAAAAAAAAAAACAAACCCTGAGAATCTTAAAATAAGTAACTAAAATCTTCTCTTTAAGTCAGAACTGTTTGGTAATCAATAACTTTTTTCTCCATAATAGTACTTAAAACTAGTTTTCCAGTTTGTACTTTGAAAACATGATGGCCTGCGATCATAGTACTATCTTCTAAAATAGAAAGATCTATGAAGCAAGGGGATTGATCTTTTTTGTGTCTGAAAGTGATTTCCCAGACCTCTAGAAGTTCTTTGTCGTGACCCAAATACAGGTATTTACCAAAATATATACTATACTTGACTTTAGTAGGTGCAGACAACATTCATCTTGCACAGCACCAAGTTACAAAGGATAAACAAAGAAAGGACGTTTTTACACCTGCAGAATTAACTCAATACTAACCCCAAATGGAAATTTACCTAATTTCTCCAAAAAAGGCTGATCAAACTTTATTTGCTCTGTCCTTTCTGGTATTTTTGTTTCCCATCTCTAATGCTACTGGTTAGGCCACTTAACAGACATTTATCAAGCACCTGGCATGTCCCCATCATAGTTTCTTATCTCTAATTCCACAATGTTAATCCATTCAAGAAGTATTTATTAAGCACCTGAGAAGCAGATACCCCACAGAGGTAATGACAGGATAACTGTGTAACAGATTTTGCATTCTAGCATATCAGAAAATAAACAAATAAATGTGGAAAGTATACATTGTGATATTTGATCTTGGGAGTAGGAGTCAAGGAGCACCATTTTAGGAGCACCTGGGTGGCTCGGTGGGTTAAGCCTCTGCCTTTGGCTCAGGTCATCATCTCAGGGTCCTGGGATCGAACCCCTCATCAGGCTCTCTGCTCGGGGGAGCATGCTTCCCCTCTCTCTGCCTACTTGTGATCTCTCTCTCTCTGTCAAATAAATAAATATATAAATAATCTTTAAAAACAATTTAAAAAAAAGGAGCACCATTTTATTTTTCAGATTTATTTATTTATTTATTTATTTGAGAGACAGGAAGAGTGAGAGAGCATGCACAGAGGGAGAAGCAGACTCCCCGCTGGGCAGGGTGCTCGGATCATGACCTGAGCTGAAAGCAGATACTTAAGCCACCCAGGCGTCCCAAAGAAAGCACTACTTTAGATACTCTTTCAAAAAGAGTGAAAGATGGGCACCTGGGTGGCTCAGTGGGTTGGGCCTCTGCCTTCAGCTCAGGTCATGATCTCAGGTCCTGGGCTCAAGCCCCGAATCGGGCTCTCCGCTCAGCGGGGAGCCTGCTTCCCTCTCTCTCAGCCTGCCTCTCTGCCAAATAAATAAAATCTTTAAAAAAAAAAAAAAAAAAAGGAGTGAAAATTGAGCCCAGGCACAGAGGATTAAAAGGCGGCGGTCATATGAAGAGCCAAGGAAGAGTTTCAGAAGGAAATCGGTACAGAGGTCCCCTGATGAGCATGGGTTTGGTGCGACTGAGAACCATGAGCAGAGGAAGAGCTCAAGTACGGGACAAGGTTGAGGAGGCAGAACGCTAACACGAAAGGCTTCAGGAAGGAGTTTCTTGCATGTTAGAAATGGAGTGCAGGGGAAGCAAGACTGTCAGCAAGCCAACCAGTTCACAGGCTCCTTGTGGGGGTGTAAACCAATGGTCAGAGGCTTGGGCCAGAGTAGTAGCAGGAGGTGGAAAGTAGCAGACAACTTTAAGAACCCCAAGCAAAGACATGAGACTTAAAATCACAGGGAAGATTAAACTACTTACGGAACAGAGACAGAAGAAAAGTAGGTCAAGGACTCAAAGCTGAAACACATATTATAAAAGGTCAAGAGTTAACAAAGAACACCCAGAACAAAGACTGTGAAGGAGGTGGAAGCCTGGGAGAGCAAGGGGTCTTGGAAGGATGTTTCAAGAATGGAATGGTCAAGTGTGTCTAGTACAGAAGAGTGAACACTACATTTAACAACATGGAGATGACACACAGCCTAGAACAGAGCCGTCTCTCCAAAGTGATGGGTGAGGAGGCCAGACTGGAGTGGGCCAAGTCAATACAGGGAGTTCGGATGAACATGGTTGGTGAAGCACACTTATCTTTCTCTAGTCATTCCTGAAAACCATGAACAGGACACATATCCCCAAAGGCATTTAAGAGAAGATAAGTTACAAGACAAATTCAAGCAGGGTATGAGACAGGCAATTTTTACTGGAACAGGTAGCTTCTTAGTAGAGCTAAAAAGATCAAACCCAAGTGGCTGCACAGAGAGGGGATCATATGCTTCCGAGAAGCACGCTGATTCCCACTGAGGGGACTGCAGAAACTGGGCACCAGAGGGCAGAGCTGAAAGATGGCGCTCAAAGAGAGGCCTGGTTGAAAGCCTGTCTCAGGCAAACAAAAGCCAGCCAAACAAACACCACCTCGGCAGATGCTGCAGAAAACTGGTGGTTTGTGCCAGACAGGCTCAACGCCAGCATGGGTATAGCACAGCAGCGGAAATAAGGAGTTAAGTGCAAGTTTACACATGGAACAGTGTGAGACCTTCCACCTCTTCTCCCCAGCTTTTTCCTCTGCACAAATCCAGGACACAATATTCCGATTTATACACATTCTCTACCCAAGGCAGGAGATCAGAGGACTGTTTACTAGAGAAAACCAGCTCAAGAATAAAACATCTATAAATACTGATGTTGTAAATCCTCAATAAAATGGCGGGAGTCTCTGTCCAATCTAATTAACAGTAAAAGCCAATTGGTTGATATGGTTCAGTCACTCATACATAGGTTCCAACCTGCTTTCTGGGGGAAAGAGGGGTACTCCTTAAAAACAAATAGCCAGGGACGCCTGGGTGGCTCAGTTGGTTAGGCGGCTGCCTTCAGCTCGGGTCATGATCCCGGTGTCCCCGGATGGAGTCCCACATCGGGCTCCATGCTCATCGGGGAGCCTGCTTCTTCCTCTGCCTCTGCCTGCCACTCTGTCTGTGCGCTCTCTCTCTCTCTGACAAATAAATAAAAATAAATTAAAAAAAAAAAAACAAAACAAATAGCCAAGAATCAACTGACACTTGAGCAAACCCTCCAGCATGAGAGAGAGACCAAAGCAGACAAGCAGAAGCAACTAGAAGGGAAGAAGGGAAAACAATGCAAGAAAAACTGAAAACAAACAAAACAACAACAACAAAAAACAAGCCCCCACAAACTCCCTCAAACTTATAGGAAAAGAATGCTAGGGGGGGGCTATGGGGGATTAAAAGGACAAATTAGAAAACAAGAAAGCTCTTGGAAATGAAAAATGATAGCCAAAATAAAATATTTAATAAAAGGATTGGAAGAGGGGCGCCGGGGTGGCTCTGTCAGTTTAGCATCTGCCTTCGGCTCTGGTCATGATCTAGGGGAGTCTGCTTCTCCCTTTCCCTCTGCCTGCTGCTGCCCCCGTGTGTGCAGTCGCACGCGCACATTCGAACACTCACATTATCAAATAAATAAATAGAAGATAAAGTCGAGAAACTCTTCTAGAAAACAGAACTAAAAGACAGTCAAAAATGACAATAACAGGGGCACCTGGGTGGCTCAGTGGGTTAAAGCCTCTGCCTTCAGCTCGGGTCATGATCTCAGGGTCCTGGGATCGAGCCCCACATCGGGTTCTCTGCTCCTCAGGGAACCTGCTTCCTCTTCTTTCTCTCTGCATGCCTCTCTGCCTACTTGTGATCTCTGTCTGTCAAATAAAAATCTTTAGGAAAAAAAAAGGACAATAATAAAATTAAAATGTCAATCCAGGATATTTAACTGAACTACCAGAAAGAGAACTCAAGAAAGTAGAGAAGAAAGTAAAAAAAAAAGACTTCACCATAAGCTCACTTCCCATTAAGAACTCCCAACACAGTAAACTTTCTTCAAAATTATATCAAACAGAAAAAAGCAGGTAATAAAGGAATCCACTATAATTCCATTTTCAGGACACTTAACATGTAAAACCCTGTTACTATGTGAACTTCTAAATCATACAATAATAGTACGAAACAAGCGCGGGCATGAAAAATACCAAATTTTTGTAGGAAGAGTTCAGATCCATGTGGGGCTTGAAACACACACACACACACACACACACACACTTTTATTTCTTTTTTTTTTTTTAAGATGCAATTATAATTATAGCAAAAAGTCAAGGCCAAGATTTGTTAGATCTAGACGGTGAGTGCATAGGTCTCTCTCTGTTTTAAATCATTCTCTGTACTTTTCCTATGGTTAAATACTAGAAAGGAAATTTCTTCCCGTCATGGGTCAGTTCTGATTAGAATAAGGCAGACAGCCAAATGCTACCGAATCCTCTCGGCATCCTCCACAGCAACAAGTGCACAGCAGATGCTTGAGTACCTACAGAATTATCCATCATACACCCAGAAAAGAAGCCAAAACCCAAACAACCCGCCAACCAACCACCCCCCAACATCTAGGAACATAACAACACCGGATAAAGACAGAGATCCGGGAGAGAGAGAACATTTTCATCGTGGCAGAAAGTTAGTTCTGTGCAACAGCGCGGTCTAGAGAGGAGCTTTCGGACCCACGCGGGGAAATACATATCCTCCAACCCCTGGGTTAGCCAGGAGTGATCCGAGCTTTTAAAAAACAAAACAAACAAAAAAAGACTGTTGGCTGCGCACCCCAAGTCTGGAGCAGCCTTGTCCTTGGCCTCGGCGTGCCATACAAACGCTATCTTCTCCGTGTGACACCAGAGTGGGCGCCTCAAACGTTAACCTCCCCCTTGTCCTCTTTCCAAGCTTTGCTACTTAGATTAAGGTCCGCACCAGGCGGGACGACGGCCGCCAATCACCAGGATAAGGGGCCGCAGCACCGAGTCGAGCCGATGTCGGTTCAAATCCCCTCTCGGTGCAACCTGTTCCCTTCCAAAACCGGGATAACCAAGTATTTACGTCACAGGGCCGCTGCTAGATAAGGCCGGTTACGAACGTAAACATTAGGTTCCTCCGCGATGGCGCTCAGCGGGAGGGCACTACTATTTGCACTTGAAGAGCTGGAAGCTCGGCTCTCCGGAGAGTCGCCTCCCGCGAACTCGGCTACCGCCTTCGCCCCCGCCCCTCGCCCCCACCTCTGCCGCCGGCGCCCAGCAAGCCCGAAAGAGCCCGGGTTCGGGCGCCTCAGGCCGGACGTTGGGGCAACCCGGTGCGGTCAAACCTCCTCAGGCGGCCGGATTCCGTGCCCGCCCGCAACTCCCCTTGTGGGGTGTCTCCAGGCCCCGCAGCAAGGGATCAAGCCGGGGAAGTTAGTTATCCCCAAGCCAGAGACCCAAGGCCTGCGCAGAGGAAGCGCCCGCCTTACCTGGGGCCGGGAGGACGCCGTGGGCTCGCAAAGTCGCCACGCTCGCGGCCGTTTTCTGGAAGAACTCCCACAGACGCGGGCCAACAGCCACTTCCTGAGCAGCTCAAGTGGCCCGCCTGAGTTGCGGGCGCGGCCTGCTCCTATTGGTCAGCGGTCTTAGACGGCGGCCAGTACCCTGGCTTCTTCTTCTTTTGGTCGCCCTGATTGAAAAAGCGGCTCTCTCATTGGCTGATCCTTCGTCCACGGACTGGGCGGGACCACGCAAGGAGGCCTCGTACAATTGGTAAAAACCTTCGCCAGTCACCTCGTGTCCAGCCCACAAGGAGAAAAACAGAACCAGCGTTTCACCGCTCTTTATTTGAACTTTCTGGCGGGAGAAAGTTGCACGAAAACGATCTCTCGGATCATTCCGGAGCCTGAGGCGTGGGACAGTTGCGTTCCTGTACATCCTCTGCTGAGGTTGAAGAACCTCAAAAGAACTTGCCTACAACATCTCTTCAATCCTATACTATTGCAATAAATTGCCTGCTACTACTATAACTATCGTCCCATTACTTGACAGCAAACATTTTTGAAGAATCTCCCTGAAAGTCGACATCTCACTTTTGGAGGGAAACCTAGGAAATCTAAACCTCAGGCAGAGATGGCGCATTGCCAACATTTTATTTACTCAGCTGTCAATTTTCAGTGGAACTGATGCCATAAATAATCGGAAGTTCTGGGTAATACAAATATTTTCTCCTCTGAACCACTTCCCAAAGTCACTGTTAGCATTTGTACTTTTTCTTTTCCTGCCATCTAAGGGACGTGCTACTGAGCCAAAGCATGGCTAATAGGAGAAACGAAACTTTCTTTTGTAAACAAACAAGTATGTTATTGAATAGAGTGAAAGACATCTGTATTGTTATATAAATCCTGCATGTTCAATACAGAAAAATTGGAGGATGCAGAGAAACAAAAAAGAAAAATTGTCTCTATCCAGAGAAGTCATTATTAACTTTGCTTAAAATCTTCATCTACCTAAATACAGTGTTTTAATCTTAAAATATATATTGAATTGCTTTCCATGTCAATGCATGCATAGACACATTATCGAACACTGAGTGACTCTTTGAAAAGAATTTAAGTAAAAATAGGTATTATATCACATGTTTAAAAAAATGGACTACAGGAAGGGCTACTTGGTGAGAAGGATACAGAATGTTTCTAAATTATTCTGATATTCGTTCATGATCAAATCTAATGGCCATGTTTACTAGCTAGGAGAGAAATAGAATACAGACACAGGCCAGAAATTTATAGTCTGGTCTCCAACTTCCAAAATTATATATAGCTAGAAGGAAAGGTGTTGGCTGTGTTTCATCTTAGGGGTAACATTCCCACCTTTATGGTTGATTACTTGAATACCAGTGTGTCTATTGGCTCATTTGTGAAAAGACTAAAAAATAAATGCACTAAGAATCACTTCATAGAAAGTTGTTTGATGGATGTCTTTTTCTTTTTCTCCACCAAAAGATATCACTAATGAGTTCTTCTATACTGCATAATAGTAATTAGAAACTGCATGTATAATTTAAAATGGAAAATTTGAAAGAATCATCAAGGTTAAACAAAAGATGCCAAAGTAAATTTTATACTTGTGGAAAGCTGTATCCTCAGACTCTGGGGAAGAAATTAATTTTCCTCTACCATTAGGCATATCATTCATTCATACACTCTTTCATTCAGTCCACAAGTATTCGACAACTACAGCAATCCTGACTGGTCTGTATCAATGTGGCAGTTGTCTTATATCAATATAAGACAGAGAAGACCTTAGGACACCTGGGTGGCTCAGTTGATTAGGCACCTGTCTTCAGCTCAGGTCATGATCCCAGGGTCCTGGGATTAAGTCCCCCAGTGGCTCCCCACTTAGCATGGAGCCTGCTTTTCCCTCTCTCTGCCTGTTGCTCTCCCTCCTTGTGCTCTCTCTTTCTCTCTGACAAATAAATAAATAAAATCTTTAAAAAACAAAGAGAGAGAAGAACTTGACCTAATAGAACTTCTATCCTCCATGGGGCACCTGGGTGACTCAGCTGGTTGGACTTCCAACTCTTGATTTCGGCTCCAGTTATTATCTCTAGGTTGTGGGATTGAGCCCTGCATCAGGCCCCGTGCTGGGCATGGAGCCTGCTTAAGATTCTCTCTCACCCTTTCCCTCTGCTCCACCCACACCCCTTCATGGGCACCCTCTCTCTCCAAAAAAGAAAAGAAAAAGAACTGGCATCATAAATGATATTTGGAGATAGGAAGGTAGAAACAAAACAAAAAGGTGGGAGTTTCACCCCTAAAAACAGAATAAAGACACAAGCCAAAAAACAAAACAAAACAAAAAACCCTCTATCTGCCTAAGGAGAGGCAGATCATAAAACAAAAAATAAGTAAGGTAATTTCAAGTAGTATCATAAAAAACAGTAAAACAGAGGGATACGAATGGGAAGTGCTTAGGAAAGCTAGTTTCATGAGGGGTTCAAGCAAGGGCTCTCTGAGGTGCTGGTATTAGAGCTGACACCTGATTACCTTAGAGAAAAGTTTGAGAAATGGTGTATAGTCTATAAATTACCATAATAAATAGAGTAAGTTAAGTGTTGTGATAGGCATGACAGCGGCCCAGGTAATGCAACTGGATAGCACTTCAGGACAGGTGGATTCTGCCTCTCTTGCCCCAACCACCACTAATATTTACAAGGTGCGGCCCATTTTGTGATCTCACATATTCCCGTGCTCTCTCTCTTTCTCTAAAACAAAACAAAACAAAACAAAACAAGATGGATTAAAGAATAGAAGAATGCATAGATAGATGGGTAAGTATGTGCTAAATATAGTCTTTAATTATAAATATTAATTACATTAATTTAATACCAATTATTAATATTTATTTTATTAATGCTAGTTGTAGAGTTTAGGTGATGGGTATACAGATGTTCAGAGTATAACAGTACCGACTTTTTGGTGTATCTGAAATTTTTCATAAATAATGTTGGAGAAAAAAATGAGGCACAGGGCCTTAGAAGACATTCTGTACAAGAGAACAACCCTGAATATTAAGTTTCATTAGTTTCACAGTGAATCCACCTCTGCCTATGGGTCTGCCAGAGTATAAATAATAAATCTACAAGAAAGACTTTTGTTGCACTCCTACAGAAAAGACAATAAAGGGTTTTAGAGATGAAAACAGGGGTACCTGATAAGCTCTAGAAAAGAATAATTTTTTTAAAAGGTTTTATTTATTTGACAGAGAGATAGAGAGCACAAGTAGTCAGAGCAGCAGGCAGAGGGAGAAAGAGGCTCTCCACTGAGCAGGGAGCCCAATGCAGGACTCGATCTCAGGACCCTGGCCTCATGACCTGAGCTGAAGGCAGATGCTTAATGACTGAGCCACCCAGGCGTCCTGTAGAACAAAATTTTTTTTAAGTAGGCGCTATACTCAGCCTGGAGCCCAACACAGGGCTTGAACTCCTGACCCTGAGATCAAGACCTGAGCTGAGATCAAGAGTCAGACATTTGACTGACTGAGCCACCAGGCATCTCAAAAAGAATAATTCTGAATGTTTGACATGTCAAATTTATTTTTCTCCATGTCTTTATTAATAGAAAAAATATGTTCTGGGTTTTTAAAAAATCAAGAACAAGTAAAAGGTTAAAAAAATATAGAAATCAACCATAATTTTATTCCCCAGAGATGATTACTAGAATAGAATATAAGCTCCAAATGTGTTTTGTCTGTTGTTTCTTCAGTGATTGGAACAATGCCCAGTACATCTGCTGTTGAATGAGTTGGGATGAGTCTTGGGGGAAAAAAAAGCAACATGTAGAGGTAAGTGTTAGTGCTGTTAGTGTACCCTAGGTAAAGCATACACCAGGAGCAAAAGTATAAAAATATCAGAACAAATGAGGCACACGCAGGAGACACAGAGACATGCATCTAAGTCTGGCAGGGCTTAAAATTTGAGAACCCCTAGGCTAACATATTGTGTTTGTCCGCTACAGCATTAAAATAATTTTTACATGCCAACCCTTAAAAAGATGAACAATTTACAGAAAAAAATCTGCATTTTCAGCTTTTTTTTTTTTTTTTTTTTTTTTTTTTTTCAAAATAGAAAGCTCTGGAAACACCAGAATCTGATTCCTATGTGATAAAAATAGGTTTGGAGCAGACTGGAGACTTTCTTCACAAAGTTCGTCTGTTCACTGAAGTCCCCTCCAGCCTCAACTTCCTCATTAGATCCCCCCCAGACCTTTTAGGCAACCAGAGTTTGCCATCTCGGGTAGGAGAGCTCTAGGATCTGATAGTGGAAATCAGGTTTGGGTCCGAGATACAAGGCCAACTGTATCCAAATGAAGAATTTGCACCCCTTTCTATAGGCTAAAGGAAGGACTGAACAGTGTTTGCTCAGTTACTACCCTTGTGTAGCAATTCACCCCAAAACTTAGTAGTTTAAGACAACAGTTTACTTAGCTCGTGATTTTGTACATGGGCAATGTGGGCTGCTGCCCCTGTGTGGTTCTTCCAGTCTTGACTGCACTCGCTCACGTGGCCGCTGTCTGTCTGGCGTGTCCTGTACGATCTCAGCTGGGACAGGCTGTCTCTGCTCCATGCGGTCTCTCATCTTCCAGCACACTAGCCCAGCTCACTCATGGCGCAGCGGGGTTCCAAGAGAGGGACCGGAAGCTTGTAAGGCCTCTTGAAGGGTAGACTTGGAACTGGCATGCCCGTCATTTCTTCTACATTCTATTGGCCCAAGTGAGTCACCAGGCCAGCCCAGATCCAGTGATGGGGAGGTCGACCCCACTTCCTCATAGGAGAAGCTGCAAAGTCACATCGCCACGTGGGCTGGATACATTTTGTAAAATATCTATCACAGTTACTCTCAGAGGTATAATTTTGACCATATCCTTCCGAGCAGGAAGGTCTCTTTATGACGGGAATTGGTTTCTGTTCACAACAGGGAAGTGCTATCTTCCCGCACCCACAAAGAACTCCATGCCAAAGGATATGAGACAGAAAGATGCCCAGCTTATGCTTCTTCCCAGTTTCTTGTCCAGGAACACTCCTTAGTTTCCCTTTCAAATCACAGTTTAGTAAAAGTTAGACAATTTTAAGAAAATTTTTAGAAAAGATAGACAAATTTAAGATTTCTATGAATGAATGAACAGAATGTTAGGCAATAGCAGGGAGCTGAGAGCCCAGCTAAAATCACCAAGACATTTCTACACTGCACTGTCATGTAGAAACTGTATTCCCCTTGGTCTGCCTGGAGCCTAGACCACCAACTGCGTTCATGTCTTTGTGATATGAAGTTCCTACTTACTTGACCAACTTTTTTTTTTCCCCAAGATTATTTATTTATTTATTTATTTGACAGACAGAGATCACAAGTAGGCAGAGAGGCAGGCGGAGAGAGGGGAGGAAGCAGGCTCCCCGCTGAGCAGAGAGTCCGATGTGGGGCTCGATCCCAGGACCCTGGGGTCATGACCTGAGCTGAAGGCAGAGGCTTTAACATACTGAGCCACCCAGGTGCCCCTTGACCAACTTTTAAAACACAACCAGCTTGTGGGACGGGTAAATTCACATCTTGGTATGAATTAGTCGCCAGTATTAGATTCTCTAATACCAGGAAGACCCTGGATTGTAAGGGATCCCAGAAGAGGGAGGAAGAAGCTGAAGGAGAGTCTGGAGGAAAGGAAGCTACACAGAAAACACTGTTAGCTTCTCGTCCACCCTGAAGGCTACTCTTTTGGGAAGCAACATTGAGTCTGCTTTTCTGCTCTGGGGGTGGCAAAGAGAAATTCCTGAGAGAATCCAGGTCATGATTTTGACATTTCACTCCAAAAGGCAGGGATGGGGGCCAAGGGTGGGGAAGGTCGGGGGATGAGCTACCTTCTTTTAGAATGATTCCCCACGGACCATCCAGCAGAAGGCCTTGAAGGACAGTCGTCATGCCAGAGCCTTCTGTAGATAGTGACGATGTCCTTGGAGAACTGCCTCAAAAGGCTAGATACTGTCTCTTTCTTTACTTCCTCCCTCAAGGCATTCCATCTGCAATAATCAGTGTTCTCCACCTCCAAGGTCTCTAACTTGAGTTATTCTCACATGTATACATAATATCATTTATCAAAAGTCCTCATACATAAGAAAACAAATAATGTAGTACATCTAGGTTGTAAATCTATAAATAAATTTTTACCACTAAAGTTAGGGCAGTAATTCCCTTTGGAGGAAGAGAGAGAGGGAGGTGAAAAGGAAGGGATGTGGAGCTGGTTTCGGAGTTCATGGCAATTTTCTTTCTATTCCCTAACCTAGGGATGGATGAATGATGTTCTTTTACTTGAATTTTTTTTTGAAATTTTATTTATTTATTTGACAGAGAGAGATCACAAGTAGAGAGGCAGGCAGAGAGAGAGGGGGAAG
Organism: Mustela nigripes; assembly: GCF_022355385.1. Taxonomy (NCBI): domain Eukaryota; kingdom Metazoa; phylum Chordata; class Mammalia; order Carnivora; family Mustelidae; genus Mustela; species Mustela nigripes. The sequence continues at coordinate 47,803,976 of NC_081573.1, forward strand.
AAGGCTCCCCGCTGAGCAGAGAGCCCGATGCGGGGCTCGACCCCAGGACCCTGGGATCATGACCTGAGCCGAAGGCAGAGGCTTTAACCCACTGAGCCACCCAGGTGCCCCTTGAATTTTTTTCTTAAAAGAAACCTCACATATACATTTTATACATTGGTGTAGTATGATACAGATCACAATAAAGATAAGAAAAAAATATTCTGTGCCTTTGAGCTCTGTAGTAACTTCAATGGAAACTCTTCCCCAATCAAGGGGTGCCCTTTTGTGTCTGGAGCTTGGTGGAAAGCCTGAGAGATGTGGGATCGAGTCCCCCATCAGGCTTCCTGTTCAGTGGGGGTCTGCTTCTCCCTCTCCCTCTGTGCTCCCTCCCTCTCACTCTCTGTCAAGTAAATAAATAAAATCTTAAAAAAAGAAAACTCTGAGCAGGGGAAATTATCCTAAGGGTATTTTGAAAAGGAAGGAAAGAAGGAAGGAAGGGGAGGGAGGGGGAAAGACACACACAGAGAATACAGATAGACTGGAGTAAAGTAACCTGTCTTTCCAACCTACTTTAGACTAACCAATGACCTTAGGGCAGGCTTTCTGAACCGCTATACTAATGATATCTGGGCTGGATAATTCTTTGTCGTGGGGGGCTTTCTTGTGCCTCGTAGGATGTTGTAGGATGTTGAGGAGCCTCTGTCCACTAACATGCTGGATCCTACACCACCTTCCCTGAGTTATGAAAACGAGAAATGTCTTTAGACATTGCTAAATGTCCCCTGAGAAGCAACACCACCGCTGGTTGCAAACTACAAAGGAAATCTTGCACAACCGGGAAATAACACTTATGACTCCTGCTCTTTAGCCCAGAAAAGTACCCCCACCATCAACAGAGGGCCACCTGGAGGGCTCATATGCAGTCATCAGTGATCTCCCGCAACTGTGATGGGCAGACATCACCTAGTGGTTCCTGGTGCTGGTCCATGGATGCCAGGTGGCAAATCTTAGAATCACAGCCTGGTATGAAAACAATAGCACAGGAGGCTTAGAAAGTTGCTCTGGTACTCACACATCTCTCTGGATGCTGAAGGCAGGCATCAGAACTAAGGACTCTAAGTACTGAAGAGACAAGAGCTTCCGGTGACCCCCCTGAGCAGCCCCGTGCCCACACTGAAGAACAAGGCTCCCACAACATCACTGATGGGAATTTCTAGTCCCTGGGAAGGGGAAACCCAAACCCAGAACCATCTGAGCCAGCCTTCACACTGGTCACCTTCAAACAGGGTCTTGCCAAGTGATGACTTCCCAGAGGGCGATTTCAAAGCCAAAAGAAAATCGAGAAACTAAACATGACCAATTCCCCTTTTTCTGTGCTCCTCTATTTCCAGAAAACTCTGGGAATTTTCTGATGATCGCCTGATTCCACTCAACAGAGTTGAGTTATGATGGTCCTCAGAGGTGATGTTTGACTTGGGATTTCCTGCTCTGTTTATCTGAGTTAGAATCTTCACGAGAACACGGACATACCTGTAGATTTCAGCTTTTATGGCATATTTATTATATACATTTTCCAGTATGCTACAGAATTGACTCTCTTTGCTTTTTTTCTTAGTTCCTCAACTGATGGAAGTCTGTGACTTGCTCAACCGAAATCTTACAAGCTAGATAGGAAGGTGACATACACAAAAAACACAGTCTTGGGTGAGGGGTGGAGGACAGGCGTTTGGCACTGCACACAATTATCAGGGAATTTTTTTTTTTTTAACCTATGGGATGTATTACCTATGGTGTCTTCTGTCCATGTGCTACTCTAGTGGCTGGCATTATGGGTTCTCCTTATTATATAGCATAGTAACCAAGAGGAACACAAAGAGGTTTCTTCTCTATGAAACAGGGCAATGTGGATTACTTAAGAGAATGGCTCTAAAGCACCTATAAGACTTGGTGAATTGTCATTGCTCTAGTATGAGTGTGTTATATCCAGGGCTTGCTCAGCTGGGGACTCAACTCCCCTAAGTGAGGGTGGACAGGAGTACACGGAGCCCCCACGTGGCTACCCTGTTGACTCTGCTTGGCCAACGCCATGATTTAAAAGAAGCCACAGCACAATTCATGTTCTCTTTGGTCATTAGCACCACTGGTGTGCAGAGGGCTGCCAGCTCCAAGCTCAGCCAGACACCCAACTCTAGGGGCAAGATCAGGAAAAGGAGGAGACACTTAGATGGCTCATCCCCCTTTTGTTGACATGTTACTGAGCACTGACAACCTCTGCCATCTGGCACCGTGCTAGATACCAAGGTTGAAAGTCTGAGTAGCGCATGTCCCCTGTCTGGTGAGCACCACGCAATTGGTGTGGCCATGCTGTTTTGGGAGCACTTATACCACACTGGCAAGAGGGAAAGGCATCTAAAAGTCAGGAAAGACCTGTCTTGTGTTATTTAAGGTTGTTTCTGACACTCACAAGGCTAGAAGAAAGCAAGCTATCTGTGGATGCCAAAGAAAACATTCTTTTAGCATTTGGAAATTGTGGACATCGAGTTAAGGATGTGAAGCTCTGACTTCCTCTTCTGTGTGAGGCTCTGACTTCAGTTGACTTTTTAGCTCCATCCCCCTGGGTACCTGATAAAGGTAGATGGTTATCTATGCTCCCAATTAATATTGCTGCTGATTAAAAAAAAAACCCACTGATTGGTAAATTGCTTATGAACCTGGGCAGAGGCGAGATGTGGGAACAATAAAGAAATGATCGGGGGGTGCCTGGGTGGCTCAGTGGGTTAAAGTCTCTGTCTTCAGCTCAGGTCATGATCCCAGGGTCCTGGGATCGAGCCCCGCATCGAGCTCTCTGCTTGGCAGGGAGCCTGCTTCCTCCTCTCTCTCCGCCTGCCTCTCTGCCTACTTCTGATCTCTGTCTGTCAAATAAATAAATAAAATCTTTAAAAAAAAGAAAAAAAAGAAATGATTGGATGCTGGGCTCTGTGGCTACTCTTATTACTGACATGCACTTTGCGGGGACTCCTGAAGGTATGCCCACAGAGCTTCTGTAAGAGACTACAGACTCCTGTGGGTCACGAGGCTTCTAGGCCTGGATTGCCCCACACCCACTGGAGGGGAGTCTCTTTCTCTAGCACCTGGGGCAAAAGCAAAGAGAATATCTCCTGGATGACTGCAGAGACTCCCACCAAAAAGAAGGATTTGAGGCTGCTCTGCTGGCAAGCTGCTTGTCCTGCATGATGTCCTTCTAGGTGATTCTGAATGTCACGTGTGGTTTATGGTAGTCCCGTGAGTCTGAATACCTCATTGGATCTAAGGAGACGCCCTCTTGGGGGTCACAAGGACACAGAAGTCACGATTCAGCATTTACATGGAAAGGACTTAGCCCATCTCTGCTAAGCAGGTGGTGAGGGAAGAACCAGCATCAGAACAGCAGGCAGGATTGTCTGTCCTGTGGTGGGCACAAGGAAAGCTGTCCAGGCAGGTGTAGAGGTGAGCCCAGTTCTAAGGTAAAGGCAGAGAAATAAGCAGGCACAGCCTTTCTGGGAAACATGTGTCCCTCTCCCAGCATTAGTCACACAAGTCCAAATGGAAGCCTCCTCTGGAAGGCCACACTCACCTTCATTTTGTAGCCATCAGTCAGCAGGAGGCTCAGGCTCCTGATGTTTCCATGGGGTTCTGCAGGGGCTTCCAAATGGTGCATGCTCCAAAGGGAGCATTAGTGACTTCTGCACAGACTTTCCTGGGGGGCTTGACAGTCATTACCGGGATAATGAGTCTGGTTAGCATCATGCCTTCCTCATGGTAGCTCAAGGGGGAAGGCAGCAGGTTGCCACAGAAAGATGGGACAGTCGTGTGCCATGATATAGAGCAGGCCTAAGATGTTACTCAAGTGTCCATTGGACAAAGTGGTGACCCTTGCAGAGTGTGTGTGACCTGGTCAGTTTAGGCAGGGCAAGATGAAGGTGCCCCTGTGGGGCTCTGCCTGGAAGCCCTGGACAGATCAAAGGGCTCGGAGGCACAGCTGGTTGGTTGAACCATCCCTACACCCCTTCTAGTTGAAACAGAATGTGAATCAGGGGTTTCCACCCACTAAGTTACCTTCATTTTATAGATGAAGATACTGAAGTTCAGGGAGTTTGCCTTTAAATAAGGTCATGGAAAGTCTCCAAAGTACTTTCAAACAAAGTTCATTTCAACAACTGGATGAAGGAAGTAGGACAAGTATTATCCCCATTTACAGATCAGATAAAAGTTTGGCAAAGGTAATTGGTCTGGAATCCAAATCTGGCTTTAAAGCATGAGTAAGAAACTAGCAGAAGTGAAACCAACTAATCAACCCAGTTGATACACTTTTGTGTTTGTTGCCATAGTTACACTGATCTGGCAAAGGAAGTCACAGGTATTCTGGCCAACGGATCTCGAGCTACCCAATTATTCCCAGTTTCTAAGCAGATTCCTTCAAGACCATTTCTTGGGACTCATGAGAGCAATTGGCTTTACACCTTCCTCTGGTCCAGTGGAGATCCAAGCAGATGTGAAAGCATTGCTCAAGGAATCTTGTGTATTTCTACTTTCTAGTCCAGCCTCATCAAAAAGCCATTCTCTGCAGTAGCTAACCATAAGTGATAACGGGAAAAGATATTCCACTCATCAAAGGGACAATTCAAAACAATAAATTTTATAGGAGTAGTGATGGGATGGTATGAAGAAAACCACACAAAACAAAGCTCAAAGAAATGGAAAGATTAAAAAAGACCAAACTGGCAAGCCCTCCCAAATGTAAACCCAATTTCATGTAGTTCCAATAAAACTCCAAATGGTTTATTTTGGTCGCTGAAACCAAATGATCCTAAAGGTCAGTTGAAAGAGGAAATTAGGGGGGTTAACTAGAATCAAAATAAATAAATGAATAAATATGGTGATTTAGGAGACCAGGGTGGCTCAGTCGGTTGATCCGTTGCCTTTGACTCTGGTTAAGCTCCCAGAGCCCTGGGATGGAGCCACACATCTGGCTCCCTGTTTAGCTGGGAAGGGAGTGGGGTGGGGGGGGGGGGGGGGGGGGGGGGGGGTCTGCTTCTCCTTTTCCCTTTGCTCTGCTCTTCCCTGCCCCCCCCCCGCCCCATCTTGTGTTCTCTTTCTTTCTTGATTACTCTCTCTCTCAAATAAAAAATAATATTTTCTTAAAAAGGTGACCTTAAAAAAATTTAAAAATACAAAAAATTTTAAAAAGGTGACCTAGATACAAAATATTAAGATACGCTAAAAACTGTAATTAAAAACTTTTTTTAAAAAATCTTTTAAAAAATTGTAATAACTAAAATATAACTAAAATTATTTAGGGTTTATTAAGTACACTATAAAGATATAAAAAAAGACAAAAAGGAATATAAATACATATAGACTTCGACTCAACAATGTGAATTTCTAGGAATTTATGCTGTGAAAAAGCTTGTATGTGTATATACTAAGATGTTTATTGCAGTGCTATTTATAAGTAAAACTGCTAACAACCCTAACAAGAACATGTTGAGGTTACCTGTAGTGAAACAATAAAGGAAAAAGCTAATTTTAAAAGTGAAAAATCTTAAAATGGTAGTAACAATATAAATCCATAAAGAACTCTAATGCCATTTCCTTCTCCCCGCCAAAACAACGGTATCAGACATCCCTTTGAGGATGAAGCTCCTCATGCCTAAAATGGGCCCCGGAAAGACAACTGGGTGGCTCAGTCCGGTGAGCATCTGACCCTCAAAGTCGTGAGTTCAAGACCCATTGCGCTCCAGGCTGTCCTTGGAGCCTACTTTAAATAAATAAATAAAATGCCCCCCCCCCCTCCCCCAGAAGGAATGGCACTCATCGTTAGGAACGATGGTAATTTTCCACTGGCAGCCAAGAGTTCGTCGGTCTGGGGCTGCTTCTGCTTGGGCAATCCCCCACCCTCCAAAACCCCCAGCCTGTTTCCGTCCTCCGCCGTCCCCACTCTCCATGCCCCGTCTGCCCCTTCTTTGGCGGGAGCAGGCAGCTCCTCCATCAGAGCAGAGGAAAGAAAACCAAGTCGGTCCCGAGTTCCAAGATATGGGGCTGTGGGCTGTGGGTCACCCCACTTCCCATCCCGCGTCCTTTCCTCGCTGTCTAGGATCCAGCTGCCGCCTCCCCGCCCCGCCGCCTCCAGGCACCGTGGGCGCTCCCGGCGCACCCCAAGACTCACCATCGTCCCTCCCGAGGGCCTCCGCTCTGTCCAGTGCACAGTTCTAGGAAGACGCCTTCCGCTGCTCCGACTGCGGCTTCCCCCGGCGCCACTCGCGAGGATCAAGGCCCTGCACCTCCTTCCCTCGGTGCCCTGTGCTCTGCGCTCCGGCTGGCTCCTGCGCGCGGGGGTCCCGCGGGTCCAGTTTCCCGGCGCAGTGAACCCAGGCGCAGCGCCCTGCGCCAGAACCCCTTCATTCATGGCCCCGCCCCCAGGCCAGCCTATTGGACTGCATCCTTAGCCGGGGGCGTGGTGAGGGAATGTCTGACACGCCTCCTCCAAGCTTTCCACGTTGCTCTTGCTGCCAGCCGCCAGGCTCACTCACGATGCCCTGACTCCCTAAAACCCCTTCCTAGGCAGTTCCGAGCGAAGGCTCCTTCCTTCTTCCTGCCTTTTCCGCCCTTTCCCTCACTTTTCCAAATTCACTCAGTAACTATGTATAGTATAGAGGAGTCACCGGTATCAGGCCCTCTACTGAGGGCTAGGGTTTCAGAAAAAAAAATAAGGTGCAGAGAACTATTATAGACAGAATATGATATGGGAAGGATTGGATGAGCAAAAAACTGCGGGGGCCTGAGCAGAGGTTCTTGTGTCTGCTTTTGTGTGCTTGAAAATATGGGAGGGGGTGTGTGTGTGAGGGAAGAAACACAGCTAAGAGGGGGAAATCATCTCCCCCATTAGGTCAGTGCTCAGCTTTCTTTTAAAGTGTGAGGCATGTTTTATTAAAGTTAGCTGTGTTCCCAGCTGGAAAGTCTAAGTGACGTCATTCATGTACTCACTATTTTCCTCTGAAAGGACAGAATTGGATCACAGTTTGGATTGGGAAGGCAGAGGTGAAGGATGTCTGCGGTGTTTGCTTATTCATTTATTGTTTTCCATCTATTGTGTCACATTTTCTTCTTATTTGAGGTTTCCTAGAGGCAGAATCTGAGAAAGAAAGAAATTCCGGCACATGTGATTTATTGAAGGAAGGTTCTCAAGATAGGAGTTAAGATAGAGCAGACGGAGAGAAGAAAGCTAAGCAAGGATGTGGTCTCAGTGAAGACAAGCTTCAGGTAGGCTGCATGGAGAGGTCTGGACCTTGAAACTCTGGAGCAAGAGGCAGTTTCTCTTCTGCCAGGGATAAATCACGTTAGGTCACAAAAACTCTCAACAAATTTAAGAAGATAGAAGTCATACCACATATCTTTTCTGACCACAGTGGAATGAAACTAGAAATTAGTAGCAGAAGGGAAACTGGAAAATTCACACATATGTAGAAATTAAACAACTCTTGAACAACCATTGTGTTCAAGAAGAAATCAAATCAAAACTACAAAATACCTTGAGACAAATGAAAATGAAACACAAGGTACCAAAGCTTATGGGACACAAAAAGAGCACTACTAAAAGGGAAGTTCAGGGATGCCTGGGTGGCTCAGTGGGTTAAGCATCTGCCTTCAGCTCAGGTCATGATCCCAGAGTCCTGGGATTGAGTCCAGCAATGGGCTCTCTGTTTAGCAGGGAGCCTGCTTCTCCCTCTGCCTTCTGCTCCCCCTGCTTCTGTTCTCTCTCTGTCTCTCTGACAAATAAATAAATAAATAAATAAATAAAATCTCTAAATATAAATAAAAGGGAAGTTCATAGTAATAAATATACTCATTAAAGAAAAAGTTCAAATAAATAACCGGTATTATACCTCAAGGAACTAAAAAAAGAATAAACAAAGTCCAAAGTTAGCAGAAGAATGGCAATAGATATTAGAGTACAAAGAAATGAAATAGAAAATAGAAAAATAATAGGAAAAGGGGCACTTGGGTGACTCAGTCAGTTAATTGTCTGACTCTTTTTTTTTTTTTTTTAAAGATTTTTTCTTTATTTATCTGACAGAGATCACAAGTAGGCAGAGAGGCAGGCAGAGAAGAGGAGGAAGCAGGCTACCTGCAGAGCAGAAAGCCCGATGTGGGGCTCGATCCCAGGACACTGGGATCATGACCTGAGCCGAATGCAGAGGCTTAACCCACTGAGCCACCCAGGTGCCCCAATTGTCTGACTCTTAACCTCAGCTCAGGTCTTGACCTCAGGGTCATGAGTTCAAGCCCTTTGTTGGGCTCCATGCTAGATATGGAGCCTACTAGAAAGATGAGAAAAAGAAGAAGGATGGAAGGAAGGAAGGAAAAAAGAAACCAGTGAGCCCCAATGTTTTTTTTTAAAGAAAAGATAAACAAAATTGACAAACCCTTAAACTAAGAAAAAAAGAGAGAAGAGTCAAATAAAATAACAAATGAAAGATATTATAGAAATAGAAGGGATCATTAAAGACTATAATAAACAACTGTATGCCAACAGCCCAGATAACGTAGAAGAAATGAATAAATTCCTAGGAACATACAACTTATCAAGACTAAATCATGAAGAAATACGAAGTCTGAACAGACTTATAACTAATATGGAGTGGCTCAGTAATCAAAAACCTCCCAACAAAGAAAAGTTCAGGGCCAGATGGCTTCACTGATGAATTCTACCAAACATTTAAAGAATTAACACCAATCCTCAAACTGTTGTGAAAAATTGAAGGAGAACTCTTTACAAACTCATTTTTTGAGGCTGCATTACCCTGAAACTGAAGCCAAAGATACCACAAGATAACTAGAGGTAAGGGGCGCCTGGGTGGCTCAGTCGGTTAAGCCTCTGCCTTCGGCTCAGGTCATGATCCCAGTGTCCTGGGATCGAGTCCCGCATCGGGCTCTCTGCTCAGCCAGAAGCCTGCTTCTTCCCCCGCCCCCCTCTCTCTGCCTTCCTCTCTGCCTACTTGTAATCTCTGTGTCTGTCAAATAAATAAATAAAATCTTTAAAAAAAAAAAGATAACTAGAGGAATATGCTTAATGAGTATATATGTAAAATTCCTCAATAAAATATTAGTAAACCAAGCCCAAAAGCACATTAAAGGGATCATACACTATGACCAGGTAGAGTTTATTCCTGGGATGCAAGAATGGCTCAACATATGAAAATCAGTTAATGTGATACACCATATTAACAGATGAGAAGATAAAAACACATGATCGTCTCAATAGATACAGAAAAAAGCATTTCTGAAAATTCAACATTCTTTCATAATAAAAACTCTTGACAAACTAGACATAGAAGGAAATTATCTCAATTTAATAAAGACCATATATGACAAGCCCATGGCTAACATCATACTCAATGGTGAAAAACTGAAGGCTTTTCCTCCAGATCAGGAATAAAGCAAGGATGCCCACTCTCACCACTTCAGTTCAACATAATAATGGAAATCCTAGCTGGAGCGATTAGGCAAGAAAAAGAAATAAAAGGCATCCAAATGGGAAAGGAAGAAGTAAAGCTGTCCCTGTTTGCAGGTGACATGCTTTTATATACAGAAAATCCAAAAGACTCCATTAAGAAAAACACTGTTAGAATAAATGAATTTAGTCAAGTCACAGGATACAAAATCAACATAGAAAAATCAACTGTGTGTGTATGTGTGTATGTCTTATTGACATACAATGTATTCTTTGTTTCAGGGGTACAGGTCTGTGATTCATCGGTCTTACACAATTCACAGATCTCATTATAGCGCATACCTTCCCCAATGTCCATCACCCAGCCACCCCATCCCTCCCACACCCTCCTCTCCAGCAAGTCTCAGTTTGTTTCCTAAGATTAAGAGTCTCTAATGGGGGCACCTGGGTGGCTCAGTCTTAAATGTCTGCCTTCTGCTCAGGTCATGATCCCAGGGCCTTGGGATTGAGCCCTACAACACTCTCCCTGCTCAGCAGGAAGCCTGCTTCTTCCTCTCCCACTTCCCCTGCCTGTGTTACCTCTCTCACCATGTCTCTCTCTGTGAAATAAATAAATAATTAAAATCTTTAAAAAAAAAGGGGGGGGGGTTCTCTTAAGATTTGTCTCCCTCTCTAGTTTCATCTTGTTTTATTTTTTTCCTCTCTTCCCCTATGATCTTCTGCCTTGTTTCTCAAATTCCACATATTGGCAAGATGGAAAACTACAAAGCACTGATGAGGGAAATTAAGACAAAAGCAAATAGAGAGACATCCTATGTTCATAGATTGGAAAACTTAATATTGTTAAACAGTCCATACTACCCAAAGTGACCTACAGATTCAGTGCAATCCCTATCAAAACCCTAATGTCTTTTTTTTTTTTTACAGAAATAGAAAAACAAGTCTAAAATTAATATGGAACCATAAAAGACCATGAATAGCCAAATTACTCTTGAGAAAGAAGAACAAAACTGGATTTCAAAATATTACAAAGGTACACAATCAACATTATGATACTGGATATAGGCCAACATACAGAACAATGGAACAGAATAGAGAGCCCAGAAATAAATCCACACATATACAGTCACCTGATCTTTGTCAAGGTCCCAAGAATACACAATAGGGCAAGGATAGTCTCTTCAACAGCTAGTGTTGGGAATACTGGGTATCCAAATGCAAAATAATTAAATCGGACCCTTATCTTATATCATACACAAAAAATCAACTCAAAATGGATTAAAGACTTAAACATGAGACTTGAAACTGTAAAACTTCTGGAAGAAGACATAGGAGAAAATCTTTGTAGCATTGAACCTAGCAATTATTTCATCGATATGGCTACAAGAGCACAGGTAACAAAAACAAATATTAAACTAAAAAGTTTCTACATAACAAAAGAAACAACCAACTGAGTGAAAAGGCAACCAATGGAATGGAAGAAAATATTTCCAAACCATATATTTTGATTTGATAAGGGGTAAATTTGCAAAATATATAAGGAATCCTACAACTACAATAATCTGGTTTTTAAAAAAGGACTTGAATAGACATTTCTCCAAAAAAAGACACACAAAAGCTAACAGGTATATGAAAAAATGCTCAACATTACTAATGACAGGGAAATGCAAGACAAAACCACAATAAGATATTACCTCATACCTATTAGCATGGCTGCTATAAAAAAAAAAAAGACAAAAAGTGTTGGCAAAGATGTGGAGAAATTGGAACATTTGCACACTTCTGAGAATGTAAAATGGTCCAGTCACTATGGAAAACAGTATGGAGGTTTCCCCCAAAATTAAAAGTATAACTACCATATAATGTAGCAATCCTGTTTCTGAGTATATGTCCAAAAGAATTGAAATCAGGGGGCGCCTGGGTGGCTCAGTGGGTTAAAGCCTCAGGTCATGATCTCAGGGTCCTGGAATCGAGCCCCACATCGGTCTCTCTGCTCAGTGGGGAGCCTGCTTCCCTCCTCTCTCTGCCTGCCTCTCTGCCTACTTGTGATTTCTCTCTGTTAAATAAATAAATAAGTACTTAAAAAAAAAAAAAAGAATTGAAATCAGGACCTCAGTACTATTCATATTAACCAAGATGGGAAAAAAAGAAAACCTTTAAATGTCTGTTGACAGATGAATGGATAAAGAAAATACAGTATATACTTACAACAGAATGCTATTTGGCCCTAAAAAGATGGAAATTCTGCAACAGGCAAATACACAGATGAACCTTGAGCTAAGTGAAATAAACCAGACATAGAAAGACAAATACTATATGACCCCATTTATTGAGGTATCTAAAATAGTCAAATTCATAGAATCAGAGAATGGAATGGTGATTGCTGGGGGCTGGGGTAAGGGTGATATGGGAAGTTACTAATTAAGGGACATAAACTTTCAGTCAAGTAAGATGAATGAGTCCTAGAGATTATTGTACAACAGTGTACCTAGAGTCAACAGTAACATACTGTACACTTAAAAACTTGTCAAAAGTGTAGATCTCATGTTAAATGTTCTTTCCACAATAAAAAAAAAAAAAAGAAATGAAAGTACTCTAATACTATGAACAAATGTATGCCAAACAATTAGATGATATAGAAGAGAGAGACAGGTTCCTAGAAACACACAAATTACCTAAAGGACTGAAGAAGAAATGGAAAATCTGCACAGACCTATAAAATGTAAAGGGATTGAAAATAAATAAATAAATAAATAAATAAAGGGATTAAATCCGTAATCAAAACCCACTCAACAGGGCGCCTGGGTGGCTCAGTGGGTTAAGCCGCTGCCTTTGGCTCAGGTCATGATCTCAGGGTCCTGGGATCGAGTCCCACATCGGGCTCTCTGCTCAGCAGGGAGCCTGCTTCCCTTCCTCTCTCTCTGCTTGCCTCTCTGCCTACTTGTGATCTCTCTCTGTCAAATAAATAAATAAAAATTAAAAAAAAAAAACCCACTCAACAAAGAGAGGTCCATGTCAAATGATTTCATGGGTGAATTCTACCAAACATTTAAAAATGGATTAACGGGGGGTGTCTGGGTGGCTCAGTGGGTTGAGCATCTGATTCTTGGTCTAGGCTCAGGTCATTATCTTAGGGTCATGGGGTCAAGGTCAGCATCAGGCTCTCTGCTCAGCAGGGAGTCCACTTGTGATTCTCTCTCCCTCTGCCCCTCCCCCTATTTGCATTCTCTCTCTCAAATAAATAAATCTTTGAAAAATGAATTAACAGCAATCCTTCTCAAACTCTTCCAAAAATAGAAAAGGAGAATATACTTTATTTATAAATAAATAGTTATTTATAAATAATAATATTTATTAGTATTATTATTTTTTAAAATTTATCTGACAGATCACAAGCAGGCAGAGAGGCAGGCAGAGGGAGAGGAGGAAACAGGCTCCCTGCTGAGCAGAAAGCCCGATGTGGGTGCTCGATCCCAGGACCCTGAGACCATGACCCAAGCCAAAGGCAGAGGCCCAACCCACTGAGCCACCCCAGCGCCCCAGGAGAATATACTTTCTAACCCATTTTAGGAAGCCAGCCTTACCCTGATACCAAAGCTAGACAAGGCACCACAAGAAAGAAAACTAGAAACCGATTATCACTGATGGATACAGATGCAAAACTCTTCAACAAAATTTATAAAACTGAATTCCAGAACATATTAAAAGATTATATGCTGTGACCAAATGGGATTTATTCCAGAAATGCAAAGCTGGCTTCACATATAAAATCAATGGAATACACTACATAAATAGAACAAAGGGAAGAAAAACCACAGGATCATCTCAGTTGAGGCAGAAGAAAACATTTGACAAAACTCAAGACCCTTTCATGGTTAAAACACTCAGACCAGGAATAGAAGGGAACTTCCTCAATATGACAAAGGACATTTATGAAAAACCCATACCTGACATCTCATACCTAATGGTGAAAGACTAGATGCTTTCCCCCTAAGATCAGGAACAAGACAAAAGACACCCATTCTCATCATCACTATTCAACATTGTACTAGTTCCATCCAGAACAATTAGTCATGAAAAAAATAAAGGCATCCAAATTGGATAAAGAGATGTAAAACTATCTCTATTCACAGATGACACAATCTTGCACAAAGAAAACTCCAAGAATCCATAAAACCTATTTTACTAGAGCTAATAACTCAGTAGAGTTGCAAGATACAAGACTAACACAATCAGTTATTCCTATAACTTGGTCATGAAAAATACAAAATGGAAATTAAGAAAACAATTCCATTTACAATAGCAGCCAAAAGAATAAAATATTTAGGCATAAAAGTGACCAAATGGGTGAAAAAACTTGTACACTGAAAAGCACAAAACATTGCTGAAAAAGATGAAAGAGCCATAAGAATGTGTACCTGGACTCCACTCCTCTCCTTCTGCCAATCTCTTGAGGTACCTCTATTTGCAGCCAATAAACAAAAGAACACACCAATGCAATTCACATAGGATATGGAGCGGAATGGGGGAAAGATGCAGAGTGAATCTGGAGAACAAATGGAAAATAACTAGCACATCTCATAATTTCAGTGTTTGGTATCTTCATGAGTCTGTTTCTGTTGCATTTTGTTTCTATCAACTTTTACTCATGGTGCCTTTTTTCCTTGTGTGTTTTGTTTTATTTTTACTGTGAGTTTATAGTTCTTGGAATTTCATCTGTGGGAGTTTTTTGAGGTCTGGTTGACATTGCATTTCTCCACAGAAATCTGTAAATCCTTCTTCTGAGAGCCTTGAGACATACTTTACACTAAATTTTTGACTTGAGGTGTTTGAGACCGCATGGTTTGCATAAATGCAGGCTTCAGACCTCCATAAGGGCTATGCCTGTGGTTCTGTATTCTCTTTTCTCCTCTCCATGCAGGCAATGCCCTGGGAAGGTGGGTCTATTGCTGGTTCCCTCTTACACTGACGATATGGACCTTCGGATTCTGTGTTAGATACATATGGTGATTCCTTCTGTCCACCTCTGGTCTTCACTTCAGTTGTAGTGGAATGCTGTGTCTGAATATGGTCTCAGCTTTGATTTCAGCCACAGTTCTGCTGGATGATTCCTAGGAAGCTCTCACTCAACTTATACAACATGCACCCCACTTCAAGTGCACATATCCATCTTTCTGCTTTTGCTCCAGGATTTTGTCAAAGCCAAAGAATCTGGCTGGCTTGCATGTCAGGCCGGCTCATGTGTGAGGAGGGAGTCGACACCCCTGAATATAACCCTCAACGGAAAGGAGAGGAGGCTGGTGGAGACACGTCCCAGGTTCTTGTCTTTTAGGTGAACAACCCTGCCAGGTATTCGGTCTGCGTCTCAAGATGCCCCTGCAGAAACTGCATGAGAATTTCACATACTCATCCCAGGTGGCTCCCCACTTTTCCTGTCTGATCCTTCCCAATTTCATACTGTTTCTGCAATTGCCTTCCAAATTAACTACCACTTCAGTGTTCTCATTTTAGTGTCAACCTAAATGAAAACAGGATCCCACCTTTATGCTTTTTCCAAAATGAGATTTCTTCTTCTCTTTCTTCTCCTCCTCCCCCCTCCTCCCCCTCCTTTTTTTTTTTAATATTTTATTATTTATTTGGCAGAGAGAGAGAGAGATCACAAATAGGCAGAGAGGCAGGCGGGGCGGGGGGGGGGGGG
>NC_081573.1:47819245-47828788 GCF_022355385.1 Mustela nigripes
GGGGGGGGGGGGGGGCGGGGGGGGGGGGGGGGGGGGGGGAGCAGGCTCCCTGCTGAGCAGAGAGCCCGATGTGGGGCTCGACCCCAGGTCCCTGAGATCATGACCTGAGCCGAAGGCAGAGGCTTAACCCACTGAGCCACCCAGGCGCCCCCCTCCTCCTCCTTTTTAAATAATTTCTTCTTTCTCCCTACTACAAGCTTATAAAGTATTTGTAAATAAATGTCAGAAGGAGAAGACTTCTGATATTTTCCAAATCTCACATTTCACTTGCAGCATCCTGACTAGCTAAAATTTATTCATTGTGCTATCATCACCTCACTGTAACGAAAGCTCCAGTTGAATTTCTGCAGTCATCATATCTTCCTGGAAAATTAGAACCGGAAATTCATACACATAGTTCCAGATTTCCTTCAAAAGCAGTCAACGAGACAAAACAGTAAGCAAAGAGACCAGGTAACGTGGAAAATTGCTGCTATTTTACAACCACAGACACCAGATTCCAAAACGGTCACTGCAAGGGTAGCCATAAGGGACAGAGCTTCATGCTGTCACCAGAGGGCAGCAGAGGCCAGGGAACAGGTGGAGAAGGCTCTCAAACTAGGGAACCTACCAGAGATCTGACAGAGACGAGACTACCATTTATTGAGGCCTGTTGTAAGTTGGGCATTGTGTTCGGCACAATAAGAAATGGTACAAAGTTCAAAGGCAGAGATCAGAAGCCAGAGCCAATGAGGAATGGAACAGAGTGGAGTTACGAGGGCAGTTCTTCAGGTCAGCCAAGAAACGCCCAAAGACAGCATATCTGCAAGTACAAGCGCAGTGCCAGAAATGAATGTAATGGCTATGGACCTGTCCTCGGCCAAGCAGCTGGGCTGTTGCTACAGAATCAAGGGAGGGGGGCTGTAAATTTCGAGGATCCCTGAGAGTCAGTCAGCCTGGATATTTACGCCAATCAGAACTTAAATGGCCCTTTGCCCGAGCAACCATGAAGCTTTCTTGATGATTTGTGAATCTTCTCTCACTGTAGAAATAAACATAGTCAGGGGCACCTGGGTGGCTTAGTCCGTTGAGCGTCCAACTCTTGATCTCAGCTCAGGTCATGGTCTCAGAGTCATGAGATCAGGAGTTGGAGCTCTGCATCAGGCTCCCCATTCAGGAGGGAGTCGGCTTCTCTTCCTTCCCTGTATCTCTTTCCCCCACCCCCGCCACCGTGAACCCATGGGCTCCCTCTCTCCAAAAGGAAGTAAGTAAATCTTTTTTTTTTTTTTTAAGATTTTATTTATTTATTTGACAGAGAGAGATCACAAGTAGATGGAGAGGCAGACAGAGAGAGAGAGAGGGAAGCAGGCTCCCCGCTGAGCAGAGAGCCCGACGCGGGACTCGATCCCAGGACCCTGAGATCATGACCTGAGCCGAAGGCAGCGGCTTAACCCACTGAGCCACCCAGGCGCCCCGGAAGTAAGTAAATCTTAAGGAAAAACCACACACACAAAAACTAAACAAAAAAGAAACATAGTGGGCGCTTGGGTGGCTCAGTGGGTTGGGCCGCTGCCTTCGGCTCAGGTCATGATCTCAGGGTCCTGGGATCGAGTCCCGCGTCGGGCTCTCTGCTCAGAGGGGAGCCTGCTTCCCTCTCTCTCTCTCTGCCTGCCTCTCCATCTACTTGTGATTTCTCTCTGTCAAATAAATAAATAAAATCTTAAAAAAAAAAAAAGAAACATAGTCATGTGCCACGAGTTCCAGGCTTTCCCCTCATGCTAGCTGTGCTGGCATTTTGATCATGTCTCTTGCACTTGGTAATAAAATCCCCTGACTCTACCAGACGGTCAGCAAGTAGGGAATGCACTGTGAGTGCCAGCTCGCTTGAGGTTAATGGCCTCATGGCACTTACATTCTTTTCTGTACAGTGAGGCTGACTGTCTTCCAAAGGCTCTGTGGAAATTCTTAAGCCCCTGGAAAGCTTTAGTGGGCACAAGAAGAAGCCCTGGGGGAATCTGTCCAGTGTTCACTGAGTGGAACTTTTCATTAATAGATTGGCTTGGTTTCACTAATTTTTCCTCTAAATCTTCTTATTACCATGCTATAAACTCACTTGGATTTTTGGCATGTCCTAGTAGTTCTGTTTCAATCCTTCATATAAGGGTTTTTTTTTCCAATTTTTTTTTCCTCAAATTTGGTCATCTTAGACTTTGGTAGATTTGCCCATTTACACCTAGTGAATCTCTTCCTTTGCTTCTTTTTGTTTCTTGTTATCCCTTGGGGGGCGATGTTCTGTGGGTCAGATCTCCGGCAACACCTAGGAAGTGCAGGTTGTGATTTCTGCCGCTTGCACAGGCCCAGTTCCAGGAGTTTGTGGGATGGGTGGCTCAGAGAGGTCGCACGTATCTTCAGGATGGAAGCCTGGCTGGCTGCTTCAGCCTGAACAGGTGCCAGACGCTGGGACTCCTTCTGGGTTCCAGAGCCTAACCGACAGTAGCTTATTAGCTTCCTTCCTCTTCCTCTTCTACTTCTGGTTCTGCCTCTGGAGGGCAAATCCGGTCCATCGTCGCCAATCAGATTGAATTAGACACCAAACATTTTGTTTTTAAGATTTTTATTTATTATTTTATTTGTCAGAGAGAGAGAGAGAGAGAGAAAGAGAGGTAAGTAGAGGGAGAAGCAGGCTCTCCGCTGAGCAAGGAGCTGGATGTGGGCTTTGACCCCAGGTCCCCAGTGATCATGACCTGAGCAGAAGGCAGACGCTTAACCGACTGAGCCAACCGGGGCCTCCCGAGTGTTGAGGACAGGTTCCCCTGGTGGGAACGGATGTGGGTGAGAAGACCTCTTGAGAAACTCTTTTATCTGCACTGAGCTAGCCGGAATTTCTAGTTCCCTCTGTGGGCCTTTGTTGTTACAGCCTTCTCCCTTTGTTTTAGGAAAGTCCATTGGGATCTCAGCTGGGGTCTGATAAATCCCGGAAGAATGCTGTGTCCAGGCCTCCACCCCAGGCGCCGGCAGTGAGGGGCGGTGTGGTCTGCGGAGAATTTACAGCAGTAATAAGACAGAATCAGAGGGTAAGGGTTGGTAAGCTTTTTATCATCAGGATGCTCCCGCAGGTCTACACAGCCTGGTCAGTGAGAAAAAAAGATGTTCCCGCCCTGCTAGACCAGCCTCTTCCTCTCCCCCCCCCCCCCGCCGCCCCTCCCCCCAGCCAGGACGTCTGGTGGGGCACCACCCACAGGAGCAGCAAAACTTTCTTGATTTTTCTTTTTTCAGCATTTTTATTTTTCCAAAATATACAATTTATGTACACCTTTATTTCACAATTGTAGTTTGCATATTTATTCTGAAATCTTTAAATAACTCCACGGTAAACAGTACAAATCACAGGATTCTTCACGCTGCTTTTCTTTTTAGCCTTTACCCTCAGCGAGTTTTCAGGAAATTTCAAGTAGTAACGGTTTGTGGGTAAGAAGAAAACAAGAACAGGACAACATTTTTTTACATAAGCCTGACATGGAGGATTAGACAGGGCAGTCTGAGCAGCTACTTGGTCTGGGGCCAGACTAAAGGCATTTGTATGGTTTATAAATAAGACTCTCTTAGGAGCAGTGAGGGTTTTGGTTATAAGGAAGAAGGGGCGAGAACCTCATCTGCTGGGGGGAAGGTGCAGGGAAGCAGGTCGGGGAGATAAGGCACCGCATGAAAGCTCCTTCTTGGTGTCAGGAGGCACTAGCTGGAAGGGTCCTGAGTGAGGGGGGTAGAGGCCCACCTGTGCCAGGCAGAGGTCAAGAATGGCCAGACATCGGGTGGGGCTCCTACCCACAGAGAAGCCTCTTCAGCCTCCCTTGGGGAAAAGCTTTAAGATTCTGAAGACAGGCGGGTTAGCGCTAGAGAAGCTGCTGGTTCCTAAGGAAAGGGGCCTGGGCTCCCATCAGCTTGGAAGCCCCGCCAGCAGCCCCCCGGCCCATCTGCAGAGGCAGGTGAGGGCCCTGCGTGTGGGCGCTGGAGGAGATGCAGCCCGAGACATCTGGCCCCACAGTGGGCAGGTGTGACGGGTCGTAGACAAAGGCACTGCCGCCGGAACTGGAGGTGGCCTGCGGGAGGCGTCATGTCGTCTCTTCTTATGACAAGAGCCCTTCCTCTACCTCAGTGTTCTCCACTCATCAGGAGAACAGCAAGAGCCACCAAAGTCTCCCCAGAAAAGGACGGTTAGGGAGACAAGGGCCACAGGCCCTGCACACCCACTCTTTGCAGCTCCACCATGGGGACAGGCGTGTCCTACCTAGGGAGTCCAAGCTGTAAGACACATGTGGGGACACAGGTCTGGCCTCAGAGGTCAGTTTCCTTCATTCCCCTTGGGAAATTCCCTGTTGGCCAGGTCCTGAAGCAGTCCCGTGGGCTAAGGCTCAGGGCAGGGGTGCAAGTGGAGAGGCCGAGATGCTCCAGGAAAGAGCTCATCCCCGAGAGCTACTTGGTGGGTCAGGAGCGCTGTCTCGGGGTCAGTCCCAGCCTTCCTGGTCTCCCCAGCACCCTCACCGGCCCGACAAAGCCTGTCCTGCCTGGCCGAGCAAACCTTCTTTGCAGGGTCTGGGTGTGGGGGGGGGGGGGGGGGGGGCGGGGGGGGGGGGGGGGGGGTGTGCGGCCGGGCAGAGGGTAGGACGGTGGGGCTGGGAGTTGTCATTGCATCTTCAGGTGGGGTTCTTCCGGTATGAGGGTGTGGAAGAAGTGATCCCACAGTTTACTGCTGATGCCGTATCCTAGAGAGGGAGACAAACGGGGAGAAGATGAGGCACTGGTGAGGACGGGCGAGGAATTTCCTCGGGAAGGGAGCCTGGGGAGGGAGGACCAGCGCGCAGGCGGGGTTTGAACATCTGTCCCTGCTGGCCTTCCCAACTCTCGGGGCCATCCTGGCAGAAGTCGAGAGCCCGGCACTTGTGTTTCTAGTCTCCCGAGGATGCCAATGGAATAAATCCAAGTTCCTTATCGGTCCTGAGTTCCAGGGAGAGCCTGGCTCCTGCCTGATGCTTCCTCTCTCTCATACTTCAGCCTCTTCCTTCTCTTTGGAGATGACAAGTTCATTCCTGCTTCACAGGCTGGAACAGAGGCTTTGCACCTGTTGCTCCTGGGATGCTCTTTCCTCGGACACTGGATGCCGGCTCCTCTTAGTGGACGCCTCAGCTGCAAAGACAGCTCTGCGCGGACACCTTCCTGGAATGCTCGACCTAGGGCTGGGCTGTCGTAGGTGGGAGACCCTGGCCCGTGTGGCTGCTGGGCACCAAACCACTAGAGCTAGAGCTATGGAGGTACTAGATTCCTAATGTCATTCTATTTTACTTGACTTAAATTTCAGTTTGAAAACAGAGAGTTGATTGAGTTCTGGAAAACTTGTAAGCACCGTTTACGACAACTCACATGTATGAATCTACTTTTTTGGCACTTTTTATAGTCAATTTTATAAACTCTAAAAATAGATCAACTATTTCTAATGAAAGCTTAGCACTTGAATTGAGATGTGCTTTAAGTGTAAAGTCCACACCAGATGTTGAAGACTTAATATATGACAGAGAATGTAATACAGCTCATTAGCAAATTTCTGTATTAGTTATGGGTTGAAATGGTGATATTTTGGTTGTATTTGGCTTAATAAAATATATTATCAAAACTAACTACATCTGGGGTGCCTGGGTGGCTCAGTCATCTGCCTTAGGCCCAGGTCATGATCCCAGGGGTCCTGGGATCGAGTCCTGCATCAGGCTCTCTGCTCAGTGGGGAGCCTGCTTCTCCCTCTGCCCCCCCCACCCCATTCACGCTTCTTTTCTCTCTCTCTCTCTCTCTAATAAATAAATAAAAATATTTTAAAAATTCAGAAAAAACTAATTATATCTGTTTAATTTTACTTGTCAATGAAGCCACTAGAAAATCTAAAATCACATCTGTGACTCGCATTATATTTTATTAGACACAGCTGGACCCTCTCCCACAACCTGTTGGTTTCTTCTCTCTGTGGCCCTTAACATGGCCTAAAATCATCTTTGCTAATTTATTGATTTCCTTCTTTGTCTCCCAGGGAGCAGGGTCAGAGCTCCTGATTTGCCTTGCTGTAGATTCCCCCGTACCTAGAATAGTGCCTGGACTTTGCTAAGGCCTCAGTGGTGACTGGCAAATAAAAGAGTAAGCAAATGGGGGAGGCAGGGACATGGGGGCCTCACCTGACTTCTGATGTGCAAAGTGATGCTTGGCATGGTAGGTCTTCATGTTGTACAGGTAGGAGCCCTTGTGTGGCGAGCCGAAGTGTAGGTAGTAATGGATCATATCGTAGATGATGTAGCCCAGGAGGCCCCCAGCAAACATTATGCCCCCCACCGCCTCGGGGAGGAGGAGCCGTAGAATGATGTAGAAGAAGGCAATGCCCAGAGAAGCCGGTACGGGGGGGAAGACCAGGCGGGATTCATCGAAGGGTGCCTGTGGATGGAGAGGCTCACACGTCAGAAGACAGCCAGGCCAGCCAACCTGTAGTCTCAGCAGCAGAGGATAGGGGCAGAGCAGCCCACACATTCCAGCAACCTGTCATGGGGGGTGGGAGGACTAGCACCTTCGTTGGCTTTGGGGAGGGCCGGCCACCATGCTTGAGAGCCCTTGAGACCCTGTCCTGCTCCCAGTTTCCAAGTCAGGGTATGACCTGGAAGCCTGTCCCCGAACATGATGGTGGATGTGATGTGGGTGGAACCCTCATGGCTCAGAGTCCTGCTCTCTGCTCATGAGGTCACTCGGGCTCTAGAATTTGTAAAGTGCTAGAGAGAAGAGCTACCACCAGACACCACGCAGGGTCCCCAGACCGAGGCCTGGTGTTGTCTGGGAGGAGCAGCACCCTGACAAGCTGAGGTCAGTGCAGGCTCACAGGGAAGAATGGTACTGCAAGTGTTCACAGACACATTCTCCCTGTCCCTACATCCTCAGGGCAGCCCTTCTTGGTTCCAAGGGGGTGTGGTCACAGTGAACCAGAACAAAGAGCCAAGACTTGGGCTCTGGAGCATCAAAAGCCAAGGGCTTGGCATAGAGGTACGATTTCAGAAATGCCTTGGTGAGTCTTCTGGGAAGAGCCCAACCCTCTCTGGGCTGGGAGGGTGGGTGGGGAAGAGCAAGATAAAGCAGGTGATGGTCTCAGGGCCATGTGCTGACCTGGGCCTCCCCCCCCCCCTCCTTGAAGAAGGGGGGAAGCGGGGGGGGGGGGGGCAGAAAAACTACGGAAGGCACCCCCTGGGCGAGGCGGAGAATAGCACCCTGCAGGAACTGAGGAGGGGTGGGGACTGCAGCCTCCTACATCAGCTCTGCTTTTGCTCCCAGCCTCTGGATGACATACTGTCTGTCCCCCCAAGGGCCCCAGGGTGGTGGAGGGTTGAGTGCCTGGACTCGAAT
The DNA here is from genome assembly GCF_022355385.1 of Mustela nigripes. Classification (NCBI taxonomy): domain Eukaryota; kingdom Metazoa; phylum Chordata; class Mammalia; order Carnivora; family Mustelidae; genus Mustela; species Mustela nigripes. The sequence continues at coordinate 47,826,644 of NC_081573.1, forward strand.
TCACAGAATGGGACCCAACCTCCTGGGAGTGACTTTGGGCAACTTCCTCTGTTTCTTAATTTTCTCCAAGCCTCGGTGTGCTGCTCTGCAGAGGGGGACAACCGTAGCACCGTGTTTAGAAGGAAGCTCTACGGGGGGCTGTGACTTTTTATTGTTTTGTCCAGCGGTGTCCAGAACAGTGCCTGCACATGGTGAGCACTGGGGGTGCAGGAGAGGGGGCGTCTGTCCAATGAATGAATGAACGAACTGGTTGCTGTGACCATTCAAGGCGATCTCTGAAGTGGACCCGGACCCGCTGCCTGCCCAGCGTGAATGAGGACTGCGCGCAGGCACGACGCGCGCTCACGACGCCAATGCCCAGGCCTGCCCCCGGTCAGACCAGGCGCCTGTCACCCCTCTGAGCAGCATGGGGTACCCTGATTGCCTCTTGCTCCCCAGCTGCCTCCCACAGAGACCCGCAGGCCCCTGGGCGCTGGGGACAGCTGCCAGGCGACAGGCGGCAGCCCGCCCCGCTCACCTTGTGGTGCTGGCCGTGCAGGACGAAGTGCAGCATGATGAGGTAATGGCTGTCCCTGGGGGGCTTCATGTGGAACAGGAAGCGGTGGATGAGGTACTCCAGCAGGCTCCAGAGGAGCACCCCCATCACGAAGAGGCCCGGGAAGGCGGACTGCGGCAGGGCCACCGAGTACTCTGCAGAGCGGCAGGAGAGGGGCCATGTCAGGGCGGACGGCCCCAGGGCGCAGCGATGGCCTGCGGCTCGTGTCACTGCCCTGTCGCCTGGGGAACACCCCGCCTCCATCCACCAGCTAGGGGGCCGCGCCACCTTCGGGGGGGCTCTTGGGTCAAAATGGGCAATGAGGCCTGAGACTCTGTGCTGGGCTGGGCTGGCCGGAGCGGTCCTCTCGGGGAACCACGGCGCTGCCTGCCGCGGCGCTGAGATCTGCCTGAGGGAGACTAAGAGGAGCAGCTGTGACCAGCGCGGGAACCTTCCCTGGTGCTGTGGTCTGCGTGTCCCCCCCACCCCCACCGCCAAATTCTTATGTGAGCCAAAGGGAGGGTGTTGGGAGGTGGGTGGGGCCCTTGAGGGGCGCTTAGGTCGTGAGGGTGGAGCCATCACGGACAGGACTGGGTGCCCGTGTGGGAGAGACCCCACTGAGCTCCTCCCCTTTCGGCCTTGGGAGGATACAACAAGTTTGGGACCTGCAAGGGGGGCTGCTCGCTGGACCCAGGCTGGCATCCTGATCTTGGACTTGTAGTCTTTGGAACTGTGAGCAATCAATTTCTGCCTTTTTTTTAATAAGTCCCCCAGTCTGTGATGTTTTGTTAAAGCAGTCAGAATGGCCGACCTACCTGGGAAGGGTGACCTCGCTTTAGTGGCTCTGGGGAGAGGGAGGGATGACACCAACTAAGCCAGTAGAGCCAGGGGACTGTGGGCGAAGGTGTTAACAACAAGGGATGAGGGAGGGAGGGGCAGGAAGGACAGAAAACCCCAAGTAGAGAAATCTTAACAGATAAGACTTGGAATCACAGCATATACGAGAGAGATGTGAAAACCTCAAGATGATTTGCCCGGAGACGGGAAGACCAGAGAGATGGACTTGTCACCAGGTGTGAGGTTCCCCACCCCCAACCCTCTGATGACAGCCCGCGGTCCTGGAAGCTCTCACTTCTTGTCCTCACTCATTTTTGGCTTCACGGGGACACCAGCTCTGGCCGCTGTTTTCTCCACGCCTATTCTCACTTGGGCTTGTACTTTCCTCCACAAGCCATTGCTTTCGCCAGACTTCCTCTCTCTTTTGAAAAATAACAGCTTTCATGAAATATAATTCACATATCCTATCATTTACCCCCTTAAAGTGTACGATTCAGTGGTTTCTTTAGTAGAGTCAGTATTGTGCAGCCAATCACCAGTCAATTCTAGAACATTCCTATCACTCCCAAAAGAAACCCTGTCTTCGTTAGCAGTCACTCCCCATTCCTCCCCGCCCCTGCTCTTTCCCAGCCCTTGGGAAAGCACAAATCTGCTTTCTGTCTATGGATTTGCCTATTCTGGACATTTCCATATAAATGGAATCCTGCCATGTGTGATCTTTTTATGACTGGCTTTTTTTTTTTTTTTTTTTTTTTTTTTTTTTTTTTTTTTTT